>NW_025920125.1:185077-464106 GCF_902686445.1 Sciurus carolinensis | reverse complement strand
GTTGTGTCTTTAGAACACATTGTAAACACATTTTCTCTTAACATTGAGCATATTCTGCCTCATTTTATGGTAATTTGCATAACTTTCTGCTACCTCTTTCTGTAATCTTTATTCTCCTATAGTACTCAGTACTCAATACTTGATGGACTAAATCCATGCACAACTCTTAATGTGTCCCATACTGTCCCTTCACTCTTCACTGGCTTCTCCACTTCCAATGCCCATGTTCAAACTTGAACATCATTTTTCTACATCCACTGTTTCTTAAAACTTTATTTTTTGTCAACTGTATCATTTATCCCCCCACAAACACTGAGGGTACAAGTATGTTTCAGGTGCCACAAACAAGGTTAAAACAAGGTGGGATCACTGTCCTAATGGCTCTGTCCACCACCCCACATTCCAGATGCCATGATGCACAATGTCATGGCCTCTGAATCTTGCTGAAATTTATGCTCCTGTGTATCCCCGCATTTCCATTCCTTCTGTAGTCAACCCCTATCACTTTACAGAAGGTATCCTACACAGCTACCTAAACCAATCCACCTGCCTCACATTCCACTTTCCCATCAATTCTACACTGCTACCAAATCATTATTTTAAAACAGCATATTTATTCAAAAGTCACAGTTTCAGTGAGAGAAAAAAATGACAGCATCCTTAGCCTTAGTTCTATGTTCCCCCTTAATCTGGTTCTGGATACTCCATAACTTCTCTTTTTGAGCATCACTTTACTTGTATCCTGAGCTCATCTAACATACACAGAAAGCCATAGAATTCCAAACTACCTGTCTTTCAACAACTCATCCCACAACTTCCCTGACCACCCAGTCCATAGTTCCCTGGGTTTCCAACCCTCTCCTAGAGTGAATATATCCACTTCCATGGTTTTAACTGTCCCTTACATGTTGATGACTTCCTAACTTGTCTTTAACCCAAACGCTTCTCTCCAGCTCCAGTTGGATACTTACACCAAAATGTCCTATAGACCTTCAAACTCAACATGGTCCCAAAATAAGCTCTTAACTCTACCTATGAGCTTACTCTGTCATTTACCCTCTTCATAAACAACTTCTGCTTTCTCCCAACTCCACATTAGTCCCCTTGTCCTGTTGTTGGCATTCTCTGAGTCCCTCAGATCCATCTCCTCTGACCCTGTCCCACTGTGAATAGCCTTACAACCTCACTGACTTTCACCTGGAATATTATAATAGATTTCTAACTGGATTCAGCCACCCCATTCCCAATCCATGCTTCAAGGGTGATTTCAAAAACAGTGAAGAATTGTGCCCCTTGGATGCTGGCTATGGCCTTGTCTCTGACCACTCCTTTCCCCTGACCTCTAACTCTTACATACTATCCTCACAGCAGCATGAAACATTCAGAAAATGTTTGCCCTGTGCACCCTCACATTCACATATAATTCCCACTTGACATCTTTTTTAAAAGTAGCATTTATTTTTTTAAAAGGTTAATATGTAAATTACATAAAAATTAAAAAATGCAAGCAAAGAAATCAGTTATTCATTTGCAAGAAGCTTAGTTGAACATGCCTTCCAGGTCATGAGAATGCATACACAACATCCCATTTTGTGTGATTGAAATCATTATGAGTATCATTCTTTTCCACACATGAATATTCAGAAAAAAAAATTCAAAACCTACCTCATTTGACCACTTACACTCACATAATATTATAACTCTGACCCAAGAATCTCACATAATGCTCCTCACTCTGGCCTCTGACACTCACAGAATGTTCACACTTGGCCTCTGTCACTAACAAAATATTTTCACTTTGTTTCTAACTCTCACATGATATCCTCGCTGTGGAACCTGACACTCACATAATACACTCACTGTGACTGAAGACACTAATTATTCCCTTACTGTGACTGCTGACACATAATATCCTTAGTAAGAACAATGACCTTTAGTATTTACATAATATTCATATATTACCATTTATAACTAATATAGTAGTTGTCCTGTGGTTTTATTACTAAAATATTATCAATCCTTTTGCATCCAAAATTAATAGTTTCCCTGAGTCCTTTCAAATTTATGTAATATGAAAAATGGCCTCTGAAACTAAAATAAAAACTATTCTTTTGAACTGGGTTTGTGGATTTTTAGTGCACTTGCCTAACACATTTGAGACATTGGATTCAATACTCAGCAACACATAAAAAATAAACTGTCCCTTGGTCCATTGTATTCAAACTATAGAATCAAATCTGCTGAAATCACTGGCCTCTGCCTGTTCATACTAAAATACTTTCCATTCTATAAAATATAAATGAAATATAATAGTTCACTGGCTTTGGACCCTTGATATGAATATGATAAATTTGTTGTACCCTGTAAAACTAATATTTGCCATGTGGTCTTTAATGCTAAAGAAATATTCTTACTATTACACATTAAACTAATATAGTAGAGGGCGGGCCAAGATGGCGGACTAGAGGGCGGCTGCATTTCACATTGCTCCAGGACACAGGATTCAAAAGAGGAGATAGTGAGAGACTTGGGACCAACTCAAAGCCGCTGGGTGAGTCTCTCCCGTTGGGGAGGCGTCCTGGATGGGGCAGTGGCCCCGGAACGCAGGGAATTTGTGAAGTGGAGTTGCTCGGTGAGACGCCCCTCCCCCCACTGGAGCGGTAGGCGCAGACAACTGGGATCATCGTGGAGGAGGCGGCTCAGCACAGCACTTGGACTCGAGCAGCCACTGGGGCTCCTGGTGGCTGCCTGGGGAGGAGCTGCGTGGTGAGCTGTTTAGACCCGGAACGACTGCTTCTGAACACCGGGGGGGTTGCCCGGAGGAAGAGGAGAAGCACGGCGTGTCGCTTGGTCTAGGAGTGACTGCATCAGAGCCACAGGCAGTTGCCAGAGGAGGAGCTGCATGGCGAGCTGTTTGAATTCAAAACGACTGCTCCTGAACACCGGGGGGTTGCCTGGAGGAGGAGTGCAGCGGGTCACTTGGACTAGGAGTGACTGCATCAGAGTCACAGGTGGTTGCCAGAGGAGGAGCTGCATGGCGAGCTGTTTGAACTCAGAACGACTGCTCCTGAACACCGGGGGGGTTGCCCGGAGGAAGAGGAGAAGCACGGAGGGTCGCTTGGTCTAGGAGTGACTGCATCAGAGCCACAGGCAGTTGGAAGAGGAGGAGGCGAGTGGTGAGTTGATTGCACTAAAAGGGACCGCTTCTGAACACCGGTGGCCTGCCTGGAGGAGGAGCGTGGTGAGTCACTTGGTCTCAGAGCCACCGATCCTGAATACCTGGGGGGCTACCCCAAGGAGGAGGAGGAGGAACAGGGCAGGTCACTTGGACTTGGAGTGACTGCCTAGGGCTACGCATGGTTGGTGGGACGAGGAGACCCGAAGTGAGTTGTTTGGACTCCTAGTGACTCTGTCAGAGGCCGGGCGGCTGTCTGGAGGAGGAGGTGTGTGGCGGGTCTCTGGGTCTCAGAGATATTGTATGGGGCTCCAGGTGGTAGCTCGGAGGAGGGGCTGCATAGCCAGGAGATTGGTGCGGAGCAGGGTCCCAGGAACTAGGTGGCTTCTTGCTGGAAGAGCCGCACAGAGAAACACCTAAGGGCGGAGTGAAGTTTCCAGGGCGGCGGGCAGATTCTTTGGGAGAGGCAGCCTAAGGAGACTAGCCTGCGAGGGGTGAAGCTCCCAGGCCCAGGAGGTAGGTCCGGGCCCCTGGGATCATTGGAGAGGAAGGCAGCCCAGCCCAGGTGGTAGTTGTAGATTGAGGGGAACCTCTAGGAGGGCAACTGACCAGCGAGACGTCCCCACCGAGTGAGTCTTCCCGGCCGGGGAAGGTTTTCCCACAGGGATGGTAAAACCAGAGACACAGGCACAAACAGGCCTTGCCTCAGCCCGCAGTCTAGTTCCCCATTGGATGACCATTGGTCAACAAGTGGAGGCATCTCTGCCCACTAGCGGGGAATATATGCCACCTGAGGGTCACCACCCCTAGAGAGGCAGCTTCTTCGTGGAGCTCTGCATTATCGGCCTCCTCCAAGACTTCAGGCTAGTGAAGGATAAGAGGGGATATACTAGCAATCTTCAGGGACATTATAAGTTGACAGAGGAAATCTGCAATACTGCAATATCTTAATGACCCACTGACTCCTGAACAATATGAGAAAACAAGGGAAGAAAATGCCCCAAACATATCTAGATGTTACATCAATAAAATCCAATGACAGCATGGCAGAAGAAAGGACTGAAAGGGAGTTCAGAATGTACATAATTAAAATGATTAGGGAAGCAAACAATGAGATGAAAGAGCAAATGCAGGCATTAAATGATCGCACCAATCGACAGTTAACAGAGCAAATTCAGGAAGCAAAAGATCATTTCAATAAAGAGTTAGAGATATTGAAAAAAAAAAACAAACAGAAATCCTTGAAATGAAGGAAACAATAAACCAAATTAAGAACTCCATAGAAAGCATAACCAATAGGATAGAACAGCTGGAAGACAGAACTTCAGATATTGAAGACAAAATATTTAACCTCGAAAACAAAGTTGAACAAACAGAGAAGATGGTGAGAAATCATGAACAGAATCTCCAAGAACTATGGGATATCATGAAAAGGCCAAATTTGAGAATTATTGGGATGAGGAAGGCTTAGAGAAACAAACCATAGGAATGAACAATCTATTTGAAGAAATAATATCAAAAAATTTCCCAAATCTGAAGAATGAAATGGAAAATCAAGTCCAAGAGGCTTATAGGACTCCAAATACACAAAACTACAACAGACCCACACCAATGCACATTATAATGAAAATACCTAACATACAAAATAAAGACAGAATTTTAAAGGCTGTGAGAGAAAAGAACCAAATTACATTCAGGGGGAAGCCAATACGGTATCAGCAGATTTTTCAATCCAGACCCTAAAAGCTAGAAGGGCCTGGAACAACATTTTTCAAGCTCTGAAAGAAAATGGATGCCAACCAAGAATCTTATACCCAGCAAAACTTACCTTCAAATTTGACGATGAAATGAAATCATTGCATGATAAACAAAAGCTAAAAGAATTTACAAAAAGAAAGCCAGCATTACAGAACATTCTCAGCAAAATATTTCATGAGGAAGAGATAAAAAACAAAGAAGCAAATCAGCAAAGGGAGGAATTATCCTAAAGGAACTGTCAAATAAAGGAGGAATGAAGATGTGTCAAAAATTTTAAATATGAACCAAATGACTGGGAATACAAATCATATCTCAATAATAACCCTGAATGTTAATGGCCTAAATTCATCAATCAGAAGACATAGACTGGCAGATTGGATTAAAAAGAAAGATCCAACAATATGTTGCCTGCAAGAGACTCACCTCATAGAAAGAGATACCCATAGACTAAAGGTGAAAGGATGGGGAAAAACATACCAGGCACATGGACTCAGCAAAAAAGCTGGAGTATCCATCCTCATTTCAGATAATGTGGACTTCAAGCCAATGTTAGTCAGAAGGGATAAAGAAGGACATTTCATACTGCTTAAGGGAAGCATAAGTCAGCAAGATATAACAATCATAAACATCTATGCCCCAAACAGTGGCTCATCCATGTATGTTAAACAAATCCTTCTCAATTTTAGAAACCAAATACACCATAACACAGTAATACTAGGTGATTTTAACATGCCTGTTCACCACTGGACAGATCTTCCAAACAAAAATTGAACAAAGAAACCATAGATCTCAATAACACAATCAATAATTTAGACTTAAGAGACACTTATAGAATATACGATCCAACCAAGAGTGAATACACTTTTTTCTCAGCAGCACATGGATTCTTCTCTAAAATAGACCATATATTATGGCACAAAGCTAATGTCAGCAAATACAAGAAGATAGAGACACTACCTTGTATTCTATCAGATCATAATGGATTGAAGTTACAAATTAATGAAAGAGTAAAAAAACAGAAACTACTCCAACACCTGGAGATTAAACAATATGGTACTATATGATGAATGGATAACAGAAGATATTAGGAAGGAAATTAAAAAATTCTTAGAGGTAAATGAGAACAAAGAAACATCATATCAAAATCTCTGGGACACTATGAAAGCAGTACTTAGAGGAAGATTTATTTCATGGAGTGCATTTAATAAAAGAAGTAAAACTCAAAAAATAAATGACCTAACACTACAGCTCAAAGCCCTAGAAAAAGAAGAACAGACCAACACTAAAAGTAGTAGAAGACAGGAAATAGTTAAACTCAGAGCTGAAATCAACGAAATTGAAACGAAAGAAACAATACAAAAAATTGACAAAATTAATAGTTGGTTCTTCGAAAAAATAAACAAAATTGATAAACCTTTAGCCACACTAAAAAAGAGAAGACGAAAGAAAACCCAAATCACTAAAATTCAGAATGAACAAGGAAATATCACAAGAGACACGACTGAAATACAAAACATAATTAGAAGCTTTTTTGAAAATCTATACTCCAACAAAATACAAAATTTTGAAGACATCAACAGGTTTCTAGAGATATATGAACTGCCTAAACTGAACAAGGAGGACATACACAATGTAAAAAGACCAATTTCAAGTAATGAAATAGAAGAAGTCATCAAAAGCCTTCCAACAAAGAAAAGTCCAGGACCTGATGGGTTCTCAGCCGAGTTCTACAAAACTTTTAAAGAAGAGCTCATTCCAATACTTCTCAAAGTATTCCAGAAAATAGAAGAGGAGGGAACTCTCCCAAACTCATTCTATGAAGGCAATATTACGCTGATTCCTAAACCAGACAGAGACACATCAAGGAAAGAAAATTTCAGACCAATATACTTAATGAACATCGACGCAAAAATTCTCAACAAAATTTTAGCAAATCGCATACAAAAATATATTAAAAATATAGTGCACCATGATCAAGTGGGTTTCATCCCAGGGATGCAAGGTTGGTTCAACATCAGGAAATCAATGAATGTCATTCACCATATCAATAGACTTAAAGTCAAGAATCACATGATTATTTCGATAGATGCAGAAAAAGCATTTGATAAAATACAGCACCCCTTCATGCTCAAAACACTAGAAAAAATAGGGATAGTGGGAACATTCCTTAACATTGTAAAGGCCATCTACGCTAAGCCCATGGCTAATATCATTCTAAATGGTGAAAAACTGAAAGCATTCCCTCTAAAAACTGGAACAAGCCAGGGATGCCCTCTTTCACCACTTCTATTCAATATCGTCCTTGAAACTCTAGCCAGAGCAATTAGACAGACCAAAGAAATTAAAGGGATACGAATAGGAAAAGAAGAACTCAAATTATCCCTATTTGCTGATGATATGATGGTATACTTAGAGGAACCAGGAAATTCCACCAGAAAACTTTTAGATCTCATAAGTGAATTCAGTAAAGTAGCGGGATATAATATCAATGCACATAAATCTAAGGCATTTTTATACATAAGCGATGAATCTTCAGAAAGAGAAATTAGGAAAACTACACCATTCACAATAGCTTCAAAAAAAATAAAGTATTTGGGAATCAATCTCACAAAAGAGGTGAAAGACCTCTACAATGAGAACTACAGAACACTAAAGAAAGAAATTCAGGAAAACCTTAGAAGATGGAAAGATCTCCCATGTTCTTGGATAGGCAGAACTAATATTGTCAAAATGGCCATACTACAAAAAGTGCTATACAGATTCAATGCAATTCCAATGAAAATTCCAATGATGTACCTTACCGAAATAGAGCAAGCAATTATGAAATTCATCTGGAAGAATAAAAAACCCAGAATAGCTAAAGCAATCCTTGGCAGAAAGAGTGCAACAGGGGGTATCGCAATACCAGATCTTCAACTCTACTACAAAGCAATAGTAACAAAAATGGCATGGTATTGGTACCAAAATAGAAAGGTGGATCAATGGTACAGAATAGAGGACACGGACACAAACCCAAATAAATACAATTTTCTCATACTAGACAAAGGGTCCAAAAATATGCAAGGGTGAAAAGATAGCCTCTTCAACAAATGGTACTGGGAGAATTGGAAATCCATATGCTACAGATTGAAACTAAACCCATATCTCTCACCATGCATGAAACTAAACTCAAAATGGATCAAGGACCTCGGAATCAGACCAGAGACCTTGCGTCTTATAGAAGAAAAAGTAGGTCCAGAGCTTCAACATGTCGGCTTATAACCATACTTCCTCAACAGGACTCCCATAGCACAAGAAATAAAAGCAAGAATCAATAACTGGGATAGATTCAAAGTAAAAAGCTTTCTCTCAGCAAAGGAAACTATCAGCAATGTGAAGAAAGAGCCTACAGAGTGGGAGAAAATCTTTGCCAATCATACTTCAGATAGAGCGCTAATCTCCAGAATCTATAAAGAACACAAAAAACTCTACACCAAGAATGTAAATAATCCAATTGACAAATAGGCTAAAGAAATGAATAGATATTTCACAGAAGAAGATATACAAGCAATCAACAAACATATGGAAAAATGTTCAACATCTCTAGTAATAAGAGAAATGCAAATCAAAACCGTCCTAAGATTCCATCTCACCCCAATTAGAATGGCGATTATCAAGAATACAAGCAACAACAGGTGTTGGCGAGGATGTGGGGAGAAAGGTACACTCTTACATTGCTGGTGGGGCTGCAAATTAGTGCAGCCACTCTGGAAAGCAGTGTGGAGATTCCTTAGAAAACTTGGAATGGAACCACCATTTGACCCAGCTATCCCACTCCTTGGCCTATACCCAAAGGACTTAAAATCAGCATACTACAGAGATACAGCCACATCAATGTTCATAGCTGCTCAATTCACAATAGGCAGATTGTGGAACCAACCTAGATGTCCTTCAGTTGATGAATGGATAAAGAAACTGTGGTATATATATATACAATGGAATATTACTCAGCCATAAAGAATGATAAAATTATGGCATTTGTAGGCAAGTGGATGAAATTGGAGAATATTATGCTAAGTGAGATAAGCCAATCTCAAAAAACCAAAGGAAGAATGATATTGCTAATTAGTGGATGATGACACATAATGGGGTGTGGGAAGGGTTAGTGTTGGGGTTGGAGTTGGGTTTAGGGAGGGGGGCAGGAATGGAGGAAGGAAGGACTGTATAGATGGAGGGGAGGGGTGGAAGGGTGGGGGGGAAGGGAAAAAATGGCAGAATGAATCAAACAACATTACCCTATGTAAATTTATGATTACACAAATGGTATGCCTTTACACCATGTACAGACAGAGAAACAACATGTATCCCAGTTGTTTACAATAAAAAAAACAAATTAAAAAAAATAAATAAACTAATACAGTTGATTCCCGAGACCTTAAAGATGATTATAATATCTGTAGTGGCCGTCTAATGTTCACTTAATATCCTTGACATAACATCTAAAACTAGTAAACAGGTTCCCTATAGCACTTAATATTAGCGTAATATTTATATTATACTGTCTTATGCTAATAATATATCTGCATTGTGGTCATTGAACTAATAGAATATTCATAAGATACTATTAAATTAATGTACTAACTTCCATGTTGACTTTAATCCTAACATGGTTGGCATACTTGAACTCTAAATGTGACATAAATATTTATGTATGACCCTTAATACTAATATGATATCTACAGTATAACATTTCAAACTATTACAATATCTGTCCTGTGTCCTTTAATATTGATGCATTCTACATCCTATACCAAGTACAACTAATATAATTGCCTTCAGGTTTTAATGCTATTACATAAACCACAGTACTGCATTTAATATAAATAAAATAGCTTCCATACAACCAGGATATTTTTAGAAGATGAGTTCTCTAGCATGCATATCAAATGTAATAGCTACCCTGTATTCATTTATACAAAAATAATATCCATGATAAAATATCTCATGATAATACAATATTTGCTTTTAGCTCTTAATAGTAATATAATACCCATACAACAGAATCCAAAACTGATACCTGTCCTGTGGACTGTAGTCCTATTATGGAATCTATACTAGAGCATCTAAAGAGTGCCTCCCCTTGTCATAGACCTGCAAATGGCTTCTTGTGCAATGTAGAAATGTCCCAATGTCTCTTCCCATAATATAATGTGGTTACAGTACAAGGGACCCCAAACACCAGAGCATCCTGGTGCCCAAAGACGGTAGCTCCCTCCACTTTTAATGAATCTACATCAGCATCTTGTTTCAAAGAAACAGAAATCAGCAGGGGTCATCAGATTTCACTCCTAAGGTGGAGTCATGAGATGTCTTGTTTTTGTCTGCTTCCATACTCTCAGTGCAGAAAGCATTGATTGGATTCTAGAGCATTGTGGAAAAACTTGGTGTGGTAGCATGCAGAGGCCACCTATAACTGAATTGCTGTGATTCAGTTATAAATGCCTGAGATAGGTGAAAATATTTGGGTTATAAAATTTACTGATTCACAAATTAAATCAAGAAAAAGAATGTGTAAAATGGCCAAATAGTTTTTTCAGTAGCTTGGTCATGACCATGGGAGAGGACTTCATTTTCTCCATGTCTTTAGGGAAAGATTATGTTTCTTCTCTCAGGTGGCAGCAAGCCACTTCTTTATTGGAGTGTGTACTGGTGATTGAACTCAGGGGCAATGAACCACTGAGCCACATCCTGAGCCCTATTTGTATTTTATTGAGAAACAGATTCTCACTGAACTGCTTAGCACCTCACTCTTTCCAAATCTGGCTTTGAAATTGGGATCCTCCTACCTCAGTCTCCCAAGCTTCTGGTATTACAGGAATGTGCCATCACACCCTGCCCCTGCAAGTCACTTCTTTATCTTTATTTGTTGTTGGAAATAGGTAGTTTCCTCCTATGATTTCAACTAAAATTTTGAAACAAGGCACATCTCAGAAGGCAATATTGATTCAATAGCTAAGGCTACTATAACAGAGAAGGAAACACAATTCAGTTTTGAAGACTGGAAATGGAATAGGAGACCACTCCATGCAAGGGACAATCACCAACAAAATGCTTCTTCACTGAGTTGCCTCTTTTCACTGTTGAATGGAACAAAAGGAGGTGATATCTTTCCCTTCCCCTAAGGAAATTCAGAAATTACCTACCCATGCCAGGATATTCACAACAATCATCCTTGTGCACACATAGATAATTTGCTGTTCATTACCTTCTCACCAAAGGTGGGAAGCAGAAAAAGATTTCAAAATCCACACACATGTACACAATCATACCTGTGGAATGGCTCCCAAGATGGGGCATTGCTAACTGCTTTGATGTTACTTGAAATTTACTAGGGAATGACAGAAATTGAGGGGGGATCATGAAAATAAACAATTGTAACTCTGAATGGTGCTGGACTTCATGCACCCTCAAGCTCCAATGAATTTTAAACTGGTTTTTAAACTGATAGAAGTCAAAGACATGAAAATTTCTCTCCTTTTATCTCCTACTCCTAAAGTCATTCATCTCATGGTATTAGGTCAAAGTTAAATCAGTTTACAGGATACTATACACAACAGTTAACAAGTGCAGCTGGTGATAGTTTCTCTCTTTTGGGCACTCCTGAAAAGGTGCCCCCAAATTCCCATGCTGGGATCTTAACTTTCCAAAACAGGAGAAAATAAGAATTCACAGAAAGGGGGTGATGGGTGCTGTTTCCAGTTGGTTAAATTCAGAAGGTGACAGATTCACTGTCTTAACAGATAAGGCTCATGAACAAGTATATCAATAAAGACTATCTGAATGCTAGTCTCCCTCTCCAATATGTATTTCTAATAACATCCTCAATATGGATCTGTACCAAATAATCCAAGTGCAGGATTTTATGATCTAAAGGACAGCATCACCAGTTCTAAGCAGTGAGGCACCAAGCTACAAGTGTTTTACTATTCCCTGTGTGACTATAGCATCCAAGACAAAGGTGTAATATGCCAAATTCTCAATAGAAAAACAAAAGAACAAATATTAAAAAAACAATGATTTCCTCACAGCTAGACCCACCTAGACAAAATAATACATTTTTAATGATATATTCATGACCACAGTTTCCCTGCTGCAAACCAAATTAAACAAAGGCAATGTTTGAACACACAGTATGGAATCCAGGACAGTCAATGAAAGCCCAAGATTGAGAAACCATAGAAACCATGCCCACAGACATTACCTTCTGGCTTCAGGTTACCAAGGTGCAACAAGTCAGTACAGGCTACATCTGTCTCCCCTCAGGTTCTTGCATCTGTACCTATGCACTCAGGGTATGGTGATCCTGACAAAAGTGCTGGGACTTTGGTGCTACTTGGTTGCTCTCAGGTGCAAGACTGCAGTTCAGATTTGAAGGGTCAAACCTCAAGTGGCATGGAATCCTGTGTATGATTGAGGAATGGCTCCATGCAATTAATTTTTTTTGGTGTTGGAATCATCCCAGAGAAGCAGGACATAGATCATCATTTTTTTATGGTGATTGGCCACCTCCTGTACTATTTCTGTTATTGGCATGTTTAGGTTCTTTTGTTTCATGTGGAGTCTTCTGGGAATGTGCACCCTGGCTTCCAGGCAGTGTTCTGTTTCTTACCTCTCTGACTGCTCCAAGTTGAGGCTTACTAATAGCAGTTCTGGACAGGAGGAAATTCTCTAACACTTGCAGATGTGTCTTCTTCTTCATGGGCCCTCCACAGAGCCAGCTGTGACCCCACTGCATCCCAGGACCCTAATGATAACTCAGAACTTAAGTCATGAGGGACCAGTCTATGCTGTGGCACTGGTAATAGAGCTCCATTCTGGCCATGTGCTTGGGACACAGGTGCTGACCACACACTCAATTGAGGTACAAGTTGACCTTTATTTCTTCTGTGAAGTACTTCATGAAGCATGGAAACCACATTCCCCTCTCTGGTGCACAGTATATTCAATAGAGAGGTGGATGCTTCTGTAGATAACAGAACAATGTGGCTGTCATAAAAGCAAAGTGAACCATCTATAGCAGCATACATGTATAGGGATACATCATATAAAACACTGTGAAGACTTGTCATTTGCTTGCCAATAGTGAGAGGAGAAAAAGCATCTTGGCATAACATCCTCACCCACAGTTGTAAGCCTACTATTTTATCTTTGGTAATTACACAACATGTTTTTCTGGTAATGAAATGCTGCACAACTAGCATTTATGATCATTGAAATCCATTTTCACAATATTTTAAAAATGGAATAAGTGCAGCAAGTGTTTGCAAACTATGTGGAGTGAAATAAATGTAGACACAAAATAAAACTCATACCAAAAATAACCCCTTATTCTCCAAAACTAAAATTTAAGGAAACTAAATATATTTCAGAAGAAAAAACATGAAAATGTATGTGATCGTTGACTTAGTGTTGGGTGTGAATGTGTGTGTGTGTGTGTGTGTGTGTGTGCGTGTGTGTGTGTGTGTGTGCACATGTGTGTGTATGTTCATGTACTGGGGATCAAACATATGGCCTCACACTTAATGGATAATCTGTCTAAGACAGAGTGACATATTTATCCCTTGGTCATTAGATTTAATGTGCTACCTAAAGCTAATGGACAGAAGAAATATACCAATAACATGGACTTATAAAATTAACATTATTTCACAACTGAGGTGTTGCATATCTATGATCCCAATTGCACAAAAGTCTGAGGCAGAAGGATTACAAATTTGAGATCAACTTTAAGGAGACACTGTCTCAAATAAAAATATCAAAACAGATGTGACTCAGTGATTGCTCATCCCTGAGTTCAGTCTCCAATGCCCCAAAGTAGATATATGAACAAGAAAGTATGAAATCAGAAAATATTTATACTTGATGATGCTCACTACCTTATCATGTTAGAAAATCAAAAATTAAAACAATATTGAGATAGCTTGGCACTGCAATTAGCACTGGTAAACTCTAAGAAGTCATTACACTAAAGAAGTAGGATATGGAACACCAGCATTTTCAGGCATTGCTGGAAAGATGCATGGTACAGCCACTTTTGAAGATAGTGTACCAGTGCCTTCTAAGGCAAAACAAAGTTTAATCTATGACCCAACTCTGTGCCCATAATTAATCTGCATTTGGAAATGTGCTCTGAAAAAGCATGCCTAACCAAAACTACCATACAATTATGCACATCAGATCTATGATGCTGATTAGAAAAGATATCCAAATAAATTTCTGTAGCTGAACACACAACCAATCCACAATAGAAAGAAATAAACAACAAAGTTACACAGAAACACAGATGCATCCTATCTATTGTGCTCCTACATTCAATAAAACCAACTGAAGAGACAATATAATGTATGGTCTACATTTGTTGACATTGTAGGAAAGACAAAATTATGGTCAGATGAAAAGGTGCACAGGATGAGACCCAGGAGGGCCCCCAGTGCAACAGACTCTGCCCACATGGAGCTGGGGTGCAACACTCTCCTTGTGCTTACTTGTGTACAGAAATTCAAAAACTCCTTGACCACTTCTTGTACAGACATTTGTGAAGACTTAGTCATTTAGGCCTGATGGGTATTAATTCAATCTCAGCTTCTTTCCTCAACTTAGGTGGGGAACTGGAAAGGTCCAAGATTTTTGACAAGGCTTGATCTTCCTCATGATCACCCTCAATCCTGAAGCTACACTACAGATCCAACAAGAGTCCTTAATATAGCAAAACACCCTCCTATCACCCCAAACATTCTGCAAGATATAGGAGCCAATTGTGAGGAATAACTGGTTGGAGCAGATTCCTCAATAACAAATAGTCAGGGAAGATTATTTGATATTGATTTGATGGGGTAGATTCATCAATATTGAGTCATTGGTATAGATTTGTTGATATTGGCTTTGGGATAGGTTCATGTGTATTAATTTGTTAGAGTAGGCTTGTCAATATTTACTCATCAGGGTAATATCACTGATATCACCTTGATTAGATAGATTTGTTGAATTGGTTCATTGGTGTACATTTTTTGATATTGAATATTGGTGTAGATGCTTCAGTGTAGATTATCAGTTTTTACTCATCACTGTAGATTCATCGAATTTGAATAAACAGGGAAGATTTGTTGGTATTGACCCAGTGGTTTCATGAATATCAAATTGTGAAGATTAATCAGTTTTGTGACATCATTGTAGATTCATTAATATTGACTCAACGAGATAGATTCATCATGTCAAAACATCTGTGTAGATCCATCAGTGCAAATTTGTCAGTTTCATCACATCACTGTAGATTTGTTGATATCAATTTGTCAATATTAATTCATCCATTTGTATTTGTCAATATCAATTCATTGGTATAGATTCATCCATATTGATTTGTCAGTATAGATTCATCAGTATTGACCATTTGTGGTAGATTTATTGATATCAACTGGTTGGTGTAGTTTTGTTGATATTTTCCCTTGGTGTAGATTCATCAATATCAACTGGTCAGTGTATATCAATTGATATCAACTCTTTGGTGTCAATTCATCATTATCAACTCATTGGAGTAGATGTGTCAATATCAACTTGTAGATTCATTAATATTGATTGGTCAATGTAGATTCATCAACAGTGACCAGTTCGGGTACCTTTGCCAATATCAGTGCATCAGGGTAGATTCATATATATCAACACATAGAGGTAAATTCATCAGTATCCACCCAGCAGTGTAGATTCATTGATATCCACACATCAGGTATATTCACTCATATCAACCTATTAGGTAGATTCATCAATATTGTCTCTTCAGGGTAGATTGCTCAATATTGACTAAAAGGGGTAGATTTTCCATATCAACTCTAAGGGGTAGATTCATCCATTTTGATTTGATTGGGGGATTCACCAATATCAACCCATCAGTGTGTATTCATTGATATTCACCCTTAAGAATAGATTCACTGATATGGATCTGGAGGTGTAGATTCATTGATATTGGTTCTTCAGGGTAGATTTGTTAATATCTACTGCAAGGGGTAGATATGTCCATATCAACTTGATGGGATAGATACATTGCTACTGACCTGTCATGGTACATTCAACAATATCAACTCAACTAGGCATACTCATCAATATCAACTCATCAATATAGATTCATAGATAATGACTAAATAGGGTTGATTCATTGATATTAATTTGTCAACACTGATTTGTCAATGTGGATTTGTTGATATTGATATTGAACTTCAAATTTTTTGATATTGACTCAAAGGGTTATATTTGTCCATATTGACTTGATGCAGTAGGTACATACACATTGACCCATTGGGGTAGAGTCATAGATATCAACTTGAAAGTGTAAATTCATCGATAGCAACCTGTCAGTGTAGTATCATCAATATTGACTCAACTGGTTAGATTTTTGAAATAGACTCATTGATATTAGTATGTTGATATTGATTTGTCATGGTAGATTCATCAATATTGACTCATTGTAGATTTATTGATATCAACCCATAAAGGTAGATTCGTAGATATTGGCTCAACAGTGTAGATTCATCAATATTGACCTGTTGGTGTAGATTTGTGAACATTGACCCAAAAGCAGAATTGTTGATATTGACCTGATGATGTAGATTTGTCGATATCTACCAGTTGGTGTAAACTCACTCATATCATCTCGAAGGTGTAGATTTGTTAACATTGACCCATTGGTGTAGCTTGATGGATTTTGACCTATTATACTAGATTCTTTCATACTGATCTTTCAGGGTAGATACATCAATATTAATCTATCAGGGTAGTTTCATTGATATTGATACATTGGGTAGATTCTTCAATATTGACCTGAAGCAGTAGATTCATAGATAATGATCCATAGGGATACATCAATCAATATTGACACATTCACAGGTATAGACCCATCAAGAAATATTTATTAAAAACCACGTTTTGGGGTAGGCTCATCTATATTGACCCTTCAGTGTAGATCCATTGATATTGATATGTTAGTGTAGATTCATTGATATGCACTTGCCAGTGTAGGTTTGTCAATGTCCACCCATCATGGTGGACTCATCATTATCAACCTGTCAAGCAGATTGGTCAATAATGACACATCAGGGTAGATTCTTCGATATAAACTAGAAAAAATAGAATAGTAGGAACATTCCTCAACATTGTTATCTATGCTAATCCCACACACAACATTATTCTTATTAGAGGAAAAACTGAAAGTACATCTATTCAGCATCATCCTTGAAACACTAGCCAGAGCAATTATGCAGACCAAAGAAATTAAAAGAATAAAATAGGAAAAGAAGAACTCAAGCTATCACTATTTGCTGACTACATGATGCTATATTTAGAGGTTCCATAAAACTCCACCAGAAGACTTCTACAACTAGAATTTCTGAACTCATAAATGAATTCAGCAAAACAGTAGGATACAAATTCACCACACATAATCTAATGCATTTCTATTCATAAGTGATGAATCTTCTGAAAGTGAAATTAGAAAAACTACTCCATTCACAACAGCCTCAAAAAAAGAAAAAACACTTGGTAATCAAACTAACAAAGAGGTGAAAGATCTCTACAATAAAAACTATAGAACCCTAAAGAAAGAAATTGTAAAAAGCCTTAGAAAGATCTCCCATATTCTTGAGTAGGCACAATTGGTATTGTCAAACTGGCCATTCTTCCAAAGGCACTATGTCTATTTCACACAATTCCAATTAATATCACAATGACATTTATCATTGAAATAGAGAATTTCATCATCAAATTAATCTGGAAGCATAAAAGACCAAGAATAGTCAATACAATCCTGGGTAGGAAAAGTGATGCAGGAGGTATTACAATATACCAGAATTTAAACTGTACTGTAGGGCAATAGTAACAAAAATGACATGGTATTGGTACCAAAATAGACAGGTAGACCAAAGGTAGAGAATAGAAGACACAGAGACAAACTCACATAAGTACAGTTACCTCATACTAGATAAAGGTGCCAAAAACTTGCAAAGAAAAAGTGATAGCCTTTTCAACAAATGGTGTTGGGAAAACTAGAAATCCATATGCATGAAAATGAAATTACACCTCTATCTCTCACCCTGCACAAAACTCAACTTAAAATGGATCAAGGACCTAGGAATTAGATCAGAGACAGTTCACCTAAATCATCATGATGGTTTAGGAACAGACTTTTTAAATTAATGCTCCCAGAGCAAAAGAAATAAAAGCAAGAATCAAAAAATTGGATGGATTCACACTTAAAAGCTTTTTCCCAACAAAGGAAACAATCCAAAATGTGTAAAAAAGAGCCTACAGAATGGGAGAAAATCTCTTCTACATGTACTTCATATAGAACAGTAATATCAAAAATTTATTAAAATCTTACAAAACTTTACACCAAAATACAAACAGCTCAATGAGTAAATGGCCTAACAAACTTGGCAGAGACTTCACAGAAGATATAGAGGTGATACACAAATATATGAAAAAGTACACTTCATATCTAGTAAAAAAGAAATGCAATTAAAAGCTACCTTAATATTTCATTTAGCTCCAATTATAATGGTAATTATCAGGAACACAAGCAATAATAAATGTTGGTGTGGATTTTGGGGAAAAGGTTCACTCATACATTGCTGGTGGGATTGAAAATTGGTGCAGTCACTCTGGAAAACAGTATGGAGATTCCTCAGAAAACTTGAAATGGACCCACCATTTTACACAGCTCTCCCACTCCTCAGTTTATACCCAAAGGACTTAAAATCAGCATACTACAGTGACACAGTCACATCAATGTTTATAGCTGCTCAGTTAGTGATAGCTAGATTGTGTAACCAATGTAGATTCTCTTCAATTGATGAATGAATAAAGAAACTGTTTTATATACACAATGGAATACTACTCAGTCATATAGAGGAATAAAATTATGGCATTTACTGGTAAATGGATGGAGTTGGAGGATACAATACTAACAGAAATATGTAAATCTCCCAAAACCAATGGCTGATTGTTTTTTCTGATAAGTGGATGATAAGACATAAAGTGGGGGGCATGGGGATAAGTGAAGAATGGAGGCACTTTGAATTGTGTAGAAGAAAATAGGGTGGAAGTTGGTGGGGAAAGAGAGATAGTGGAATGAGACAGACATTATTACCCTATGTTCAAGTATGATTATACAATTGGTGTGAGTCTACATTGTGTACAATTATAGAAAGAATAGTTGTACCCCATTTGTGTACAATGAATCAAAATCTGTCTTTAAAAATATATATAAATGTACTTTAAAAATATTGTCTTGTCAGGGTATATTTTTCAATATTGATGTATCAATTTTGATTGGTCAATCTAGATTCATTCATATTGATCCATAGGGGTAAATTTTTTATGGAGTACCATTGTGGTAGCTACATCAATATCAACTCTTTGGTGTATATTCATCAATATTGATTCATTGATGTAGATTTGTTTATATTGACCAAACCAAATAGATTCCTCAATATCAACTCAAATGTTTTGAATCATTGACACCAAATAAATTGGGTAGATTCACTGAAATCAGCTCATCAGTCTAGATTTGGATATATTGACACATTGTGGTAGATTCATTGATATCTATTCATTGGTGTAGATTTGTCAATGTTGTCACATCAGTGTAGATTTATTAATAGCAACAAGAATGTGTAGATTCATTGGAATCAACTCTGGTTTAGAATGGTAAATAAAGCCTCAATGTGGAAGATTCATCAATATTAACCTATCAGTCTTGATTCAACAAAATTGACTGAGAAGATTTAACATTATCTACTCATTAGAGTAGATTCACTGACATGTACTCATTGACATAGATTTGTAGATAACAACCATAAGGGTTACATTTGTTAATATCAATCCATCAGTGTAAAATCATAAATATCTACTACTTGGTGTAGATTCATTGGTATTGATCTCTCAGAGTAGATTTGTCAGTATCTACTCTTCAGTGTAGATTCAGTGATATTGACCAATTGGGGAAGATTGGTCAATATTGACCTGACATGCGAGATTTGATGATATCAATTCAACTGAGTGAATTCATCAATTTTGACCCATTGGTAGAGATTCTTACAGATTGACTCAACTGGTTACTTTCATTGATATTGATATGTTGATATTAATTTGTCAATGTTGATTCATTGATATTGACCCATCAGGGTAGATCCTTCAATATCGAGTCTTCTGTGCATATTCATCAATATCAACCTGTTGAAATAGATTATTCAGTATCAACAATTTGTTGTAGATTTGTCAATATTGACTCATCAGGATAGATTTGTCCATATTGACCCATCAGGCTTCATTCCTCAATATCAACTCTACTGGTTAGATTCATTAATATCAACTCTCTGATTTGATTCATCAGTATTAGCTTAACTGGTTCAATTTTTCAAAGGGTACTCATTGGGGTAAATTTATCTATATCAACCATTGGATTTAGACTTATTAATAACCCTTTGGGGTAGACGCATCAAAATAGACTTGTCAGGGTAGATTAGTCCATATCAACTCTTTGAGATAGATTGTTCAATATTGACTCTGCTCAATAGATTTATCAATATCAATCCATCTGTGTAGATTAATCAAAATTGGCTCATCAGCATAGATTGATCAATAGTGACTCTTCAGTGTAGATTCTTTGATATTGATGAGTATATTGATTTGATGATATAGGTTCATTGATATAGAATTTATGGGGAAGAGTCATCAATATTGAATCACATATGAAGATTTATTGGTGTAGATTCATCAGTTTTGATAGATTGACACTGGTACTGTAGACTCATCAAATTCGAAACAAAGGTTTGATTTGCCAATATTTAGTCATCAGTGTAGATTCATCTATACTGATTCTTCAGGGTAGATTTGTCAATATTGACTCTTTGAGATAGATTCCTCAACATTGATCCATCAGGGCAGATTGATTGATATAGACTGGACTGGGTAGACTTGTTGATATAAAGTCATCAGTGTAGATATGTTGATATTGATATGTCAATATAGACGTGTAGATTTATAGACAATGACTCATCGATATTGATGCATCAACATTGATTCAGTGATAAAGATTCACAGATATCAAGCTATCAATGTAGATTTGTCAATATTGACCCATTGGCATAGATTAGTCATTATTGACTTGATGGTATAGATGTGCTGATATCAAATTGATGTTGTTGACTCATTAATATCGATTCCTCAGACACATTTGTTGATATTGACTCATCAGTGTAAATTCATCAATAACAATGACCCAGGATATATTTATAGATGTCAAATCAATGGTAGATTCATTGATATCAATCCATCAGTATAGATTAATTGATATTGACTTGAAGGCATGTATTCATCAATGTTGACTCTTCAGTGTAGATCAGTCAATATAGATTCATGGGGTATATTCATCAATATTAACTCAATAGGGTAGATTTATCAATATCAACTTTTTAGGGTAAATTTGTTGATATCAACCATAGGGGTAGATTGACACTGACACTGTCATGTCAGTGTGTGTTTGTCAATATCGACTCAATGGGGTAGATTTGGTGATAACTACTCATTGGTGTTGATTCATTGATACCTGCTCATCATTGTAGATTAATCAATATCAACCCATAGGGGTATATTGATCAATATCAACCCATCAGTGTAGATTCATTAATATCTAATTGTTGGCATAGATTAATTTATATCAACCCTTTAGGGTGGATTCATCAATATTAACCAGTTAGGGTAGATTTGTTGATGTTCATATGTTAATATTGATTTGTCAATTTAGATTCCTTGATATTGACCTGAAAATGTAAATTTGTCAATATCAACTCTTCTGGGTGTATACATCAATATCAACCCATTGGTGTGAATTTGATAATATCTATCACTGGGGAAGATTCACTGATATTTAGTCATCAGAATACATTCCTCCAAATCAACCCACTGGGGTAGAAGCAGGAGTAAAGGACCTGGTGAAACATTGTAATTGTCTAGCACAAGAGTTTCTCTATTCCCAGAAGATTTGTGACTGAGATCAAGGTTAGAGCTGAAAGGACTCTTGCACAGAGCCTCATCATGCAGTGTTTTACCACAGGAGCTAAACATCCTGTGCCCTTGCACAGAAAAATTTCCAGGCACCAGACATGCCACAGTCATGAGGTCATCAGAGACCCCCAATCTCAGTCACTGCTCTCCCATCCTATCACTACTTTTAACATAAATGTACTCATTTGGGTAGATTCATCTATATCAACCAATGGGGATAGATTTATTGATATCAACTCGATTGGTTAGATTTATCAATATTAATTCAATTGGTTTGATTGGTTAGATTTGTCAAAATAAGTTCATTGGGATAGACTCATCAATTTTGACCCTTTGGGTTGATTCATCAATATTGATTTGATGGCATAGATTTATTGATATAGACCCATAGGGGTAGATTTATCAATATCAAGCTGTAGGGGTAGATTTGTCCATATCAACACATCAGTGTAGATTCATCAATATCAAATTGTTGGGTAGATTCATTGATATTGATGTACTGATATTAATTCATTGATGTAGATTCATCATTATTGACTCATCAGTGTAGATGCATAGATATCAACTCAACAGGGTAGATTTTTTTATATCAGTTCTTCAGTGTAGATTTATAGATATCAAACCATTTGTTGATATTTTGAGATTAAACATATGGAGTAGATTCATCAATATTGACCTGTCAAGGTACATTTGTCAACATCAACCCATCAATGTAGTTTGGTCAGTATTGACCCATTGGGTTAGATTTGTTCATATCAACACATTGGGGTAGATTTGTCAATATTGATACAAGCATATAGATTCACAAATGTTGACTTGTGGTAGATTTTTCATTATCAGTTTGTCATTATCAATGATGTGATATAGATTCATTGATGCCAACCTGTTGGGTAGATTTGTGGATATCAATTTGTCAGTGCAGATCATCAATACTGACCCATTGGTGTACAATCATCAATATCAATCCATCAAGGTAGATTCATGTGTATTGACTCTTTGAAGTATATTTGCCAATATTGACTCTTTGGTGCATATTTATTATTTGCTTCTCTGTGTACATTCTGCCACACAAAACCATCATGTTAGAAGAGTCAATATCAACTTGTTGGGATATATTCACTGATGTCAAGCATAGGTGTTGATTCATTGATATTGATTCATTGGTGTAGACTCTTCTATATCAAACAATTGGAGCAGATTCATTGATATTGATTCTTCAGTGTAGATCCATCCTTATCAATCCATTGGGTTAGATTCATCAATATCAAATTGATGGGGTAGATTCATTAACATTGACCTTTGTATATTGATTCATCTATGTTGACTCATCAGTGTAGATTTGTTGATAATGAACTATCTGGGTTGATTCACCAGATATTGACTTGTAAATATTGATTCATAGATGTAGTTTCATTTATATTGAACCATCAGGGTATATTCATCAATATTAATTCTTCTGGACAGATTCATTGCTATTGACTTAAGGGTAGAATTTTTGATATTGACTTTTTGGTGTAGATTCATCAATATTGAATCATTGGTTTAGATTCTTCCATATCTACCAATTGGGGTAGATTTATTAAAATTGTTTCAATTGGGTAGGTTTGACAATATCAACATATCAGTGTAGATTCTTTAATATTGACACATTGGTCTAGATTCATTAATATTGACTCAAAGGTGTAAATTCATCAATGTCACCTTAAAGCTACAGATTGATCAATATCTACCTGTCAGTGCAGATTTATCAGTATTGACTTGAAGGTTTAGATTCATCAACATTGACACTTTGGTGAGGAAACATCAATGTGAACCCTTTAGCATATATTTGTTGATATTGACCCATAGGCATTCATCAGTATTCATCAATACATTCATCAATATTGACTTATTGGTGTACATTTGTTGACATTGACTTGTTGGGTTATATTGTTCAATATTGATTTGCTGGTATCAACTCTTCAACATAGCTATGTCAATACTCACTTAATGTGGAAGGTTTGTCAATATTTACTCATGTGTGTAGATTTGTTGCAATTGGACCATCAGTGTAGATTCATGGATTATGACTCATCAGATTAGAATCATTAATATCTACTCACTGGTCTAGATTTGTTGATATCAACACATTGAGGTAGATTCATCAGTATAGACTCAATGAGGTTTATTTGTTGATATTGACACATTGATGTAGATTCATTAATATTGACTCTGGGGTTCATTTGTTGATATCAACTCTTGGAAGATTTATTGATATTGATGAGTTGATATTGGTTCATCAATGTAGATTTGTCAATATTGACTCAAATTGGTACATTCACCAATATTGACTCGTTATGATAAATTCCTTATATCCACAATTCTGCATAGTTTTGTTGATATCAACCCATTGGGGTCATTCATGGTAGATTATCTGATATCAACTAAACTGTGTAGATCCATCAATATTGATTTGTTGAAATAAATTGATGATACAGATTCATCAATATTGACTAGTCCATGTACATTGGTTGACACTGATGTGTCTGGGTAGATTTGCTGATATTGACTCTTTGGTGGAGATTTGTAGATATCAACTTATAGGGGTAGATTCATCAATATTGATTTGTCAGTAAGGATTTGTCAATGCAGATTCATTGATATCAACCCACTGGGGTATATTTTTTGATATCTAATCTTCTGGGTATATTCATTAATATCTACTCTTCTCATCAGTGTAGATTCATTTATATCAATCTGTCAAGGTAGATTTATCAATTATCAACTCATCAGAATAGATCCATCAATATCAATGGTTTGATGTATATTCATTGCTATCAATACTTTGGTGTAGATTTATCAATATCAACTCATCAGGGTGGATTCATCAATGTCAACCTATGTAGATTTGATGATAAATAATTTACTTGGTTGATTTGTCAATGTTGACTCAATGGTGGAGATTTGTAGATATCAACTTGCAGGGGTAGATTTATCAGTATCAATTAACTGATATGGATTCATCAATGTAGATTCATTGATATCAATCCATTGGGCTATATTTGTTGATATCTATCCTTCTGGGTATATTTGTAAGTATCTACCTGTTGATGTAGATTCATCAATATTGACTCATTGTAGTTGATTCATCCATATCAACCCAATTTATAGATTCATCAATTTTAACTATTCTGGGTAGATTCATTGACATACACACTTCTTTGTAGATTTATCAAAATTAACACATCAGTGTAGATGCATTGATATTGATTAGTCAATATCAATTTGTCAATTATAGATTTGTTGATATTAACTTGATAGGGTAAGTTCATGAATATTGGTTCATCAATTAGATTCATTGGTATTGACTTTTCTCCTTAACATGTATTTTATAAATGCTTATTCTACTTCTGTTAAATCTAATTCATCTAATTTTAAGTTATGGTATCCATGGCATCCAAGATTTTAGATCAATCTATATAACTAATTTTTTTTTTTTGCAGGTGCTGGGGATTAAACCCAGGACCTTGTGCTTACAAGGCAAGCACTCTACCAACTGAGCCATCTCTCCAGCCCACCTATCTAAATTTTAAAGTCATTCTTTTTTGCTGAAGACACACCCTATAAGAAATAGATATTGCACTTTAACCATTTTAGAGAAATCAATAGTATATTGATTGCTTGACCACTTAGAGAAATATATGGTTAAGTAAATTTAAAAACATCCTTACTTTTATCTATTTAGCCAATTTAGTCATGTGAAATGAAAGGCATTTGGATCCATTTTATTGTAAATTTATTAACACTTACTTTTTATATATATGCCAATTTTGGCACATATATAATATATAGACAAAAGCATATATGTAGATAAAACATACAATAAACAGATATGCACACATATGCACAAAACTGATATAAAACAAAGAATTTATAATTTTAGATTCCCAGCTATGAAACAAAGTATCTTCAGAAATTTATTGCACAGAATGCCATATATAACCACTGAGAAATTAAAGCCTGTCACAAATTTATATAAAACATTCATGGGACCTGTGCAGTTGGAGACATAAGGTTTAGAATCTACTACCATGGAGAAAACTAAAACCAAATGTTCATGTGGGGTACTCATTCTCCAAGGTGGAAGATTTACTCTCATTTTCACCATTGTATATTCTCCATCCTTAGATATTTTCAAAAGGAATGTCTTCTTTTCCAGTATATTTATAAGTTAACTTTTGAATAATTGAACTCTTAGTAAAGACAGTAGAAGAAAACATTATGCAAGAAACCCAAGGAACACAAAACAAGATCAATTGATGCAGGACCAAAGTTGAATCCACAAAAATACCCTGAAGCTCAGAAGAAGCTTCAAGAGACTCTTTGCAAGGACAATATGTACATGTGGGATCCTTTTAATTTTACCTTACTGTGAACATCTGGAAAGAATAAAATATGCATGGAAATTAGTAAATTCCCTGACATTTTTGGGTTTGGTGCACCTGGCAGATCCAGATTTTTTCTCTTTCTTTCTTTCTTTCTTTCTTTCTTCTTTCTTTCTTTCTTTCTTTCTTTCTTTCTTTCTTTCTTTCTTTCTTTCTTTCTTTCTTTCTTTCTCATCCTTTTCTTTAGCCCTTAATGTGGAACTAACACAAAGAACAGAATTTCACAGTATAGAAAAAGAGAAATCAATCTTTTATGACCTACAGCAACTTTGATTTAAAAGTGATATCATATTTCCTCTGCTTTTGAATCAGTTTTGGCATTAGATGATGGAGCTTTCATTACATATGGATATCAGGCAGGCAGCAAAAAATAAGGGAATATACCATTTTGAACATGATACTCAGAAAACTTATACATAGCACAGTCTGACCATATTCTTCCATTTTTCTAAAACAAGTTCTTCTGTAAGACAGGGTAAAAATTTGTTTTTCTTCAGAGACCTTTTCTTTCCATTCCCTGACTGGTAATCAAGCCAGACTCAGGTGCAGAATAAACCTAGGATTTGTTCCTTAAAGTTTTCAGAGGTGTTTCCACAGAAGTGTAACTTTGCATCCAATCTGTGAGGCAGAGGGAAGATTAGGGGTGTCTCCTAATATTCCCTATCTCCTGTGAACCTGAGTGTGGATAGTGGTGACAGAGGATTGGAGAGTAGTGATTGAGATTGAGGGTCTCTGATGACCTCATGACTGTGGAACACCTGGTACTTTGGAATGTTTCTGTGAAAGGAAAGAGGATACTTAGCTGTTGTTTCAATGTCCTTTACGAGCAGGCTCTCTGAAAAAGTCCTATCAACTCTGACATAGATCTCAGGAACACAGTTTCTTGGAAGGAAGAAATTCTTATGCTAGACAACCACAATGTTTCACCAGCTCCATTTCTCCAGTTCCTGCCTACCTTATAGTAATTTTTAACAATGGACTTTCTTGAGAGCTACACAAATCTAACATTGCGCTTTTCACCTGTGACTTGCAACTACAGAAAAGCAACATAGGATGTCCTAGTTTCTGTAACATTCTTGAATACAAAGAATAATGGTTTACCGGGGTCCAGCAATAGCAGGAGTCCATGGGTTCCACACCAGGTAAATGGGGCGCGGGGAGACAGCCTCAGCGATGGATGGAGAATGAAAGACACAAACTCTAGTTCTGGTGCAATCAATCCCACTTTATTCTGGGGAAGGCTGGGTTTATATACATTTTTCTTCAGGTTATAATGGCAATCTTGTGGTTAACATTAAAGAAGTTTTCAAAGCATAGGCAGAAATTGTTTTTAACAAGGTACAGAAAATTATGAGAAAACAGTAATCTTACAGATTATCCTTACCTAATCACAATTGTTTTAAGAATATCTAACTACGTCGGTGAACTAATACAATATTTACTTCCTTAATATCTAAACTCTATGTGACCTAAGACTATTCTTATTATTCTCCCAGTTAAAGTGATAGACAAGTAATTTCATGTGACCATTTCTATTAGGTCCCTCTGGTTAATATCTAAATTGCTGAGTTAAGGGTTACAGGAGGGCAGTGGTACCAATGGTTATTGTGTACCAACATTTATTATAGGGGTGACATATTCTTTGTAGGAAGGAAGGAATATTGTGGAATCTTATTCTCTTACCTCACCACCACACATGAACAAAACCATCGTTAAAATTTAACCAGCCTGTTGGAGACAAAGGCAGATCTACAACTATTTTCTCCAGAAGCTTTCAGGGACTCATTGTACGGTTGCAAAATTATTTTTAATTTTGTTAGTGGTAAAGACCCATTGTTTTTCAGATTGTAGGTAATATTTTCTGGAATTTTTGTTGTATTCCCCTTGACCCCTTAAGCAATCTGTTCAGACTGAAATGAGTAATATATTATCAGAAAAACACAGCAGAAAAAACACCATGCTTTGGAGAAAAACATCCAGCAATTCCTTTTAGCATGAGCCTCTGCAATCATCCTCCAGAGGATCTTTGTCAAGCAGTGGATGGAATTCCGGATGCCCCCACAGATCCCCCTTTTTAATTTTGTAAAGTGAAGAGGTCTTCTTGAATTTTTACTCTCTTGACTAGTCTGAGGATTACTTGGAGGATGACTGGAAGACAAATAATTAAAATTAAAATACATAATCCAATTAAGCCATATTGTAATATTGTATTTAGGAACATACTATTAAATATACTTGTTTTTATATTATGAAACATTTGGGAGGCCAAATTATCTGCTGGAACAACCGAGAGATGAGCCTGACTCAACATTCTTATTTGTAGTTGTAAAGCATTGATATCTGGTGCTATATTAGTATTATTCCAAACTCCTCTAAGGTGAGTTTTAACTTGTTCCCAATTAGTATTATTATTAACCTTTAAAGGAGTAATACAAATCCATTTATAGTTAGCATGACATCTAGTGATCATTCTAGTTCAAGTATTTTGAATCTCATTTCCCATAAAGAGAATAGCTTCTTCAAGAGCATTAATTCTAGTTTCTAATTTTTTATCAATTTGTTCTTGTTCTGCTAAAGCCACAGATACATTATGAGATAAAGCATTTACATGTGAAGCGGTATGAATTTCCTGTACAAGCGCTGTGGTTGAGAGAGCTAAGGAAGTGATTATACTGATTGAAGCTGTTATTCCTAGGATCAAATCTGCAACAAATCTTTTTGGTCTTAAAAGTTCATTAACTGTTTTTAAAAAAAGTTCAACACCTGTGTCATCATACCAATATTCTGTAAGATTGACTGGCAATATAACATAATTAGGCTGATGTACAATAAAAAACACCTTTAAATCTTTAGACATGGTTGAATTAATACAATTAGTAAGAACACAATCATGGCAATAAATGTTATAAGTTTCCTTATTTTTAGTGATATTGAAATTATTTATGGTAGACATAAGAATATCATGAGGAGCATTTACAAAAGCACGTACTGCAAAGTCATTAGGTTTACTTAACTTAGGTCTTTGTAGTAATACTATATTAGTAGCTGCTAATAGTTTATACAAGTCAGGAAAGTAAGAGAATTTACCATATATAAGGTCACTCCGACAGATGGGTGTTACCCATCCAGAAGTAAATCATCTATGAATAGGCTCATTGGTAAGAAAAGGGTTAAAATTAAAATGTACCATTTTATTCCATCTTATCTTTAACCGAAGTTTATAATCAAAATCAGGAGAAGACACAGAATAATCTGTAATAGTAGTAGCAGAGCCTTGTGGCTTAAACTGTAATGCAGTATGATGAAAACCACATTCAAACCATTTTGGGAAATCTGTTTCTAAATTGGGTAGATTCCAAGAGCTGTCTTTACAACTGTTAAAGTCGTCACACAGTTTAAAAGGAGGCGGTAAAGCCACTGAAATATTTGTATGATTATAATTAGCATATCCAAGTGAGGTTATCTCTAGGGACCATATATCTCTTTCACTGTTTTCTTCTCCTCCTGGAGAATCAGTAATGTAAGTCCTATAACTTAAAAGGAGACATCCCAATGGCACATGTAGATTATCTGTACTAAAGCATATTGGTGTCTCTTCAGTAATTCCATGAAATGTAATTGTAAATGCTATTTTATGTGGTATTAAAGAATCTGAAATCCCTCCAAGTAGTTGAGGCTCATTAGTAAATACTTTAATATTAGATCTGCTCCAAGTAGTTGGATGCAGTAAGGGAGGATTTGGAAAATAGGTCCAGTAAGATTTCCCCTCATTATCATAAGCATGAATAGGCAGTACCTGAGTTGAAATGAGAGCAATCAATGCAAAAAACAAATCCTCTGGGGTTTTAGGTTTTCCGGAACTGTTCACCAGGTGTTCAGCAGCGGCAGTCAGGCGTTTCACTTGTCCCCAAGTCGGCAGGTCTGAGTTGCGAGTTGCGGATGATTGTGCAAGACGCAACCATCTCATCTTAAATACTAGCCCGTTTTTGTCTGTCTGATTGGGTTGATAAGGGATACAATACTTTTTGTTCTTCATACTTTGAATAGAGCTCATTGTAGTGACGTATCAATCTGTCTGGAATCCACAAAGGTGTTTCTGCATCCTGTGGAAATACACAAGCATAGCCTCGACCGGAGATTAGCAAGACATCAGGTCCTCTCCATTTACCACTTAATAAATCTTTTCATTTTACTAAACTTTGTTTTGACCTTTTACTTTCCCAATGTCTTATCATTGCAGTATTTCCCTCCTTATCAGTATTTAGATGATTTAAAACAAATAAAGCATGTTGTAAAATTTGATGTGGGGAAGAGTATTTAAGCTCTCCCTCCTTTATCTTATTTATTTGTATTTTTAATCTTTGGTGGCTCCTTTCTACTATTGCTTGTCCTTGTGGGTTATAAGGAATTCCTGTAGAATGAGAAATATTAAACCTGAAACAGAAATCTTTAAATGGTTTTGATGTATAAACAGGAGCATTATCAGTTTTTAATTTTTTAGGCATTCCTAAAACAGAAAATCAAAGGAATAAATGTTGAATCACATCCTTGTAGGCTTCCCCAGTTCTGGCTGAGGCCACAATAACATGAGAAAAGGTATCAACTGTAACATGAACATAAGACAATTTTCCAAATTCTGATATTTGAGTTACATCCATTTGCCATAAGACATTAGGTAAAAGTCCTCGAGGATTAAGTCCCATCTGTGGAGAAGGAATAAATTTAGGACAAACATGACAATTTTTAACAATAGTTCTATCTTCTTCTCTAGAAATATGAAATTGTTTTTGTAAGGCAGATGAATTTTGATGATGATTTTTGTGTGATATAATATCTTCTTCTATAGCTGTTAAAATAAAATTTTTAGTTAAGTGATCAGCATGGGTATTCCCCTGAGCAAGGGGACCAGGTAATCCGGAATGTCCCCGAATATGACCTATAAAGAAATGTGAAGTTCTGTTATGAATTAGATATTGAAGTTCTTGTAACCTATGTATAATTTTAGATGAAAAGGAGAGTGTTGCTGTTTCTATGGTTGGAAACAGTTTAACAATATATAGTGAGTCTGTGTACAAGTTAAAGGGTTGCACAATAGTTTTGAAAGCATAGGTGACTGCTTCTAATTCAGCTCTTCGTGCAGAAGTTTCTTGTGTCCATAGAACTGTGGGTTGAGAATTAGTTAATGCAACTGTTTTTCCATTTGATGACCCATCTGTAAATATTAACATAGCATTGTTAATTGGAGTTGAGGAGCACCATTTAGGAAATATTATATCTGTTTGAAGTAAAAAATGTAGTAAAGGATTATTGGGCAAGTGAAAAGAAATTTTTCCTGTAAAATTTAGAAATGCAATAGCCCATTGATCATCAATTTGTAATAATTGGTCAAATTGTTCTCTTGTGTAAGGAATAATTATTTCATGCATTTCACAAGCAAACAATTCTTTACTTCTAAATCTGGCCTTTAATACCAAAGAAGCTACCATAGTAGGATAAGACATTAATATTTTCTTTCCTGATACTGGTAAGTGTATCCATTCAAGTGGATCATTTTGCCATAAATAACCTGTTGGAATATGTTTCATTTTTAGCACATTAAAAACCCAAGGCAAGTTATAATTAACTTGTTGTAAGTAATGTTTTTGAATTGCAGTTTCAACAACTTGCAAGTCTTGTTCTCCTTCTTTAGTTAATATTCTACTTGAGTTAGGATCTGAATCACCCTTTAATATTTCAAACAAAGGTTTTAAATCATTAGTTGAGAGTTTTAAATAAGGTCTAATCCAATATATATCTCCCAATAATTTTTGAAAATCATTTAACGTTAATAGTTTGTATTTTCGAATTTGTAACGTTTGAGAGTTGACACAATCTGTTTTTATATTTCTTCCTAGATAATTATAAGGAGGTTCCTGTTGAATTTTTTCAGGAGCCACTATCAGGCCCCACCTCTGTAAATCTTTAATTAAATTCTGTAATATTATTTGTAACAAATGGCTTTGAGAATATGCAATCAATATATCATCCATATAGTGAATCATATAGCAGTCTGGATACTTTTATCTACAATTAATTAAGGCTTGATCTACAAACTTTTGACCTAATGTCGGACTATTTTTCATTCCTTAAGGTAATACTTTCCATTGAAATCTTTGATAAGGCCTTTGTAAATTAGGCGATGGTAAACTAAAAGCAAAACGCCATCTATTTAGTTTAACTAAAGGAATAGTAAAGAAGCAATCTTGTAAATCAATGACTGTAATATGATAGCCTTTAGGGACAGCCACAGGAGAAGGACATTCTCCACTAGCTGCAGAGTATAAGGAGAAGTAGGTCCTAAATCTTTTACAGCTGCTTTTAGTTTTTTTTTTTTAACATTTTAAAAGAGAGAGAGGCTCCCAATGAGGCTCTCCTCCCTCATCTATAGCCCATACTACAGGGCAACAAATACTAACATCTCACTGTTTTTGTGCCTCACTAACAGCACCTAGAAATCCTACCTCTTGGACTTTCCTTTTTATTTTATCTGGGAGTTTAGGAAGGGCCGGCACAACAGGAGCCACCAAAGGTGGATCCTCATTATGAGATCTGAAAGCGGCTTCTTCCAAGTCCTCCTCATCAGAAGGGGAGAGCTGATCAGGTAGACCTTTCTTCTTTTTCCTGTCTTCATCATCCTCTGATTCACTTTCACTTTCACTCGGAGTTTCCTCTGTATATTTTTTAACGAAGGCTGTCAGCAAAGGCTCCTTTTCTGACGTTTCGTCTGGTGATTTTACCCTTTAACTTAGCTGCTCACTTTCATGTCTAGGATCTAAACAGTCCCTAAAAAGATTCCACAATGCAAAAGCATCGGTGGGGACTCTTTCATTGCCATATAATCTATGATGTGCATGCATAGCATTGCCTACCTTTTTCCAGGTTTTAACATCTAAGGTTCCCTGTTCAGGAAACCAAGAGGCACATTCTTGCACAAAATGAAAATGAAAAAATATTTCTAATTGAGCTGTTCCTACATGCATTCCTCTTTTAGTTAATAAGTGCTTAGCAATATCAATAAATAATGCTCTTTCTTTGCTTTCACTACCACCCATGGTAGCTGTTCTGTCTATCCCTGCCTATCCTTTCTCGGCCTTCTCTACCGAGGGGTCCGCGGCACCCCAGGCAGGATCCTAGCTGTCTTGAAAAGGAAAGAAATTAATATTAATAAATGGGGGTTTTACCAGAGTGCCCCACATTGGGCACCACTTGCCGGGGTCCAGCTCTAGCAGGAGTCCATGGGTTCCACACCAGTAAACGGGGCGCGGGGAGACAGCCTCAGCGATGGATGGAGAATGAAAGACACAAACTCTAGTTCTGGTGCAATCAATCCCACTTTATTCTGGGGAAGGCTGGGTTTATATACATTATTCTTCAGGCTATAATGGCAGTCTTGTGGTTAATATTAAAGAAGTTTTCAAAGCATAGGCAGAAATTGTTTTTAACAAGGTACAGAAAATTATGAGAAAACAGTAACCTTACAGATTATCCTTACCTAATCACAATTGTTTTAAGAATATCTAACTACGTCAGTGAACTAATACAATATTTACTTCCTTAATATCTAAACTCTATGTGACCTAAGACTATTCTTATTACTCTCCCAGTTAAAGTGATAGACAAGTAATTTCATGTGACCATTTCTATTAGGTCCCTCTGGTTAATATCTAAATTGCTGAGTTAAGGGTTACAGGAGGGCAGTGGTACCAATGGTTATTGTGTACCAACATTTATTATAGGGGTGACATATTCTTTGTAGAAGGAAGGAATATTGTGGAAGCTTATTCTCTTACCTCACCACCACACATGAACAAAACCATCATTAAAATTTCGCCAGCCTGTTGGAGACAAAGGCAGATCTACAACTATTTTCTCCAGAGGCTTTCAGGGACTCATTGTACGGTTGCAAAATTATTTTTAATTTTGTTAGTGGTAAAGATCCAGTGTTTTTCAGATTGTAGGTAATATTTTCACGAATTTTTGTTGTATTCCCCTTGACCCCTTAAGCAATCCGTTCAGACTGAAATGAGTAATATATTATCAGAAAAACACAGCAGAAAAAACACCATGCTTTGGAGAAAAACATCCAGCAATTCCTTTTAGCATGATCCTTTGCAATCATCCTCCAGAGGATCATTGTCAAGCACTGGATGGAATTCCGGATGCCCCCGCAATGGTTGCATAGTCTTTAACCTGATATTGAGACATATATAAATAAAGATGACTGGCATAACTCTTTAGATCTGCATCTCCATCAGAGAACAGAGCTCTGCCTGATCCCAGCTTAATCTTCAAGGTCTGTGTCTGTGAATATTTTTCAATCTCCCTTCACCCCTATATGGATCTGGCAGTTTGGTTGCACTGGTTAAGACAGTTGGTGACCCATAGGAATCCAGACACAGGGTAACATTCTTTAGCCATTCGAATAGGGGACACTCCTGGAGGTTAAACTTATAAGTCAAAAAAATTCTCAAATGTAAGGAGGTCTGGGGAGTGAGTCAGAGTCAGGTATAAAATATGGGAAATACAGGAAAGAAATCACTATGTGTCTGTACTTAGAGATCTGCCTAGGAAGAGCGATAATTCAGTTAGACAAGCACGGTTGTTAGAATTTATAAACTTTACTACTAAAACTCTGTCCCACTGTAGATGCAGTCTCAAAATGGCTGTAGCAAGACTCCCTTGCTTAGAAAACTGGCAGAAAATGTATTGAGAATGCCCTAAATGTTGCTTTTATTGTGTAGTCAGTGCTGGGGATTCAGTATGTTGTGGTTAGTCAATGCCAGAAACATTCTGATTCAGTGTATATACACAGTCACAAACAATAACTTTGGAGCATGTGCATTTTCCTTTATATAATGTGTTTTCAGTGTGCCTTCTTTGTACTTTATGTAAACGGTACTATGAAAAGTGCTGTGACTCTGTTTATGTCAGTTTTTTCTCTGTTGTGACTTAAAGGCTTGACCAGACCAAATATAAAGAAGAAAATTTTTATTTGAGAGTTCAGTTTCAGAGATATTAGTACATAGAAAGCTGGCTCATTCTTTGGGCATTGAGATGAGGTTAAATATCAAGGCAGAAGTGTGTGGTGTATGGAAGTGGCTAATATAAATGAAGCAGAAAGACACTAACTCACAGATACACAGTGTATACCACAAACACATGCTTCCAATGAAACAACTCCTCTAGTAACACCCTTCCTCCCTTCAGTTACCACTCCATTAATACCATCAGGGAATTAATATATCAATTGGATTGGAGGATAAGAAGGGTTTTCTTAATTGCTTGGGTGTTTCTCAAAGAAGTGTGGAGGAAGTTTCCCTAAAGTGAGTATGTACACCACAGCACTTTCAAGTGTGTAGAAAGGTATCTTGATTTAATTAGGGAGAGATTACTTAGATGTGTAGGGAAGTGTTTGTGGTGAGTTAGAAAGGTTTTCTAAGGTGAAAAGTAGCTTCTTTTCATTGTGTAGTGAGGTCTTTCTGAGTCATGTATAAAGGGCCTTCTGAAGGTTGTGGGAGAGCTCCTTTATGTATATGGGAAGGCTCATTGTTGTTAGTTGGAAAGGCTCAGAGAAGTGCATACAACATGAATAAGGAGAACACTGAGTTGTGATGGAAATTTTCTTTGAGGATAGTAGAGGGAATCTCTGTGGTGTTTAGAGAGGCCAGTCAAAAAAGAATCATGAGAACTCTCAGGTGTCCAGGTATAAGCCTTTGAAAGTAAGTAGGGAGGGCTCTTAATGAGTACGAGGTTGATCTGAGATATTTGGTTTGGGTTTGCTGAGGTGTGTACATAGAAATTGAAAAGGAGTATGTAGGGTTTTCTCTTTGAAATGTGTAGGTACAGATTGCAATATGAGTAGTGAAGGCTTTTTATGTGTCAACAATGCTCTCTGATGTTTACAGGTTGGGTTCCTTGGTGTTTGTAGTGAGTGTCCTCTGGTCTTTGCAGTGTGAACTTGATTAGGTATTTAGGAGGATTTCATGATGTTTGTGTGAGTGATCTTTACATTTCTGGGAAGGACCCCTGAGGTGATTTGTGATGGCTTACAGAGTTACACAGGTATGGAGCTCCATGAAAGATTGAAAGAGATCAGTGAGTTGTTTCCAGAGGGCTGTTTGATGTGAATAGTGAAAGCTCATTGGATTGAGAGGAGAGGACAAACTGATGTGGATGGGAGGGCACTATGAGTTGAGGGTTATGGTTGGACCTAGGGTAAGTGTTAGGTTCAGGATCAGGGTTAGCATTTGTGGTATATAGTAAAAAACTTTGTTTTCTGTGGTGTGAATTGAGGACTCTCAAATGTGCATAAATAGACACTCTGGTGCTTAGAGTGGGCTTGTGAAGAAGTATAGTTATGAGAGAGTGCTTCTAAAGCAGTATAGTTTGTGCACACTGAGGTATGTAGGGATGACTCTGTGTGGCATGTAGGGACTGCTCTTGAGTTGAGTAGGGAAGACTTGCTTTAATGTGTATGGAGGGTATTCTAATTGCTGTATGAATGGCCTTCAGACTTTTATTTTGTGAGATGAGAAAAGAGGGCTATATGAGGATTGTAGCAAGGTTCTGTTATGTTTGTCAGAGGATTCTTAGATGTGTGTGAGAAGGCCCTCTAAGAAGTGTTTTGATGGTTCACACAGTTGGATAGGGAATACACACTAAGATGAGTTGGAAAGACAAAGTTGTGTTTGGAAGGTCATTTAAAGTTAGGAGTGAGAGCTCTGTGAGATAAGTATGGAAGACAAAAATGACATAGAAATGAGGAATATATGAGTTGTTGATTGGGTGATCTATATAGTGTGTAGGGAGGACTCCCCAATATAAGTAGGAAGGGCTCTGTGAGATTAGTAGTGTAGTTACTTTGAGGTGTAAAAGTAGGGATCAATGATATAAATAGGGAGAGAACTCTGATATGTGTAGAAAGGGCTTTCAGAGGTGTCTAGGTAGGTCCCTATTAGGGTGTGAAGAGGGATATATAAAGTAGGAAGACTTTATGACTGATTAGAAAGGCTGTCTCAGTTGTGTAGGGAGGGTCTTCTCAAGGCAACAGTGAGATATAGCTAATATGAATAGGGAGAACACACTGAGGTGTGATGGGAACGTTTGTTGAGAATAGTGTATGGAATCAAAGGCATGTTAGGAGGGCATTTAAAGGACTATCTGAGGTTTGTACTTATGGTGACTGGAGGTAAATTTGGAGGGTATTTTACTGGTTAGTGAGAGTTATCTAGTAGATATATAGGTAGGTTTTTGAGGGTTTTTTTAAAGGGTGTTGTAAGTTTTGTGTAGAAGTCTCTCTGAGATTTGTAGGGAGGACTCTTGATTGGGGTGTATAGGGATGGTGCTCTTAGGTGAGTATTAAGAACTCCCAAGTTGTGTAGGAATGTCCCCTCTAATGTGAATGAGAAGAGATCTTTGAAATGAATTGGGTAGATTAACTGAATTTTGAAAGGAGAGTTCTATTAAGTGGGTTACAGGCCCACTGAATTTTGCAAGTAGGGCTCTATAAGGTATGTCGAAAAATGGTGTGTGGTGTTTAGTGACAGTTCTCTGAGATGTGTATGAATTGCTCAATGAGATGTGAGGGAAGTATTTCTGAAATGTGTATGGAAGGCCCTCTGAGGTATAAGGACTCCTGTTGTGAGCAGGAAGGGCTTTCTCAGTTTTATAGGGAGGTGTCTGTATCATGTGTAAGTAGAATACTCTGAAGTATGGACAGAGGTCCACCTGAAGTTTGTAGTTCAGGTGCTCCGATATGTGTTGGGAGGTTTCAGGTATGCAGCAGAAATCTCTGTAGGTGTAAATGTTTTTTTTTTTATGTGTAAAATTGCTATCTGGTTTGTGTACAATGGCCTCTTGTAGTTAATAGTGAGATCCATTTGATATGAATAGGGAGAATACACTAAGGTGTGATAGGAGTGTTCTTTGAGGATACTACAGGGGATATCAATGTTGTTAGGAAGGCCAATCCAAGGACTATCACAAGTGGTCTTTGAGTTGTGTTGGTATGGCACTCAGAAGTAATTTGGGAGGACTTTTTGGTGTGTAGTGAGGTCTATCTGAGATGTGTAAGTAGTGTTTGCTAAGGTGTTTAGCAAAAGTATTCTGAAGTTTGAATTAGCATTTCTCTGGAATCTCTAAGTAGTACTCTTTGGAGTGTATGAAGAGGGCTTTCTTTATTGTTTAGGTGTAGCTCAAAAACAAGTTAATGAAGCATCCCTAAGGTGTATATGTATGGCACTTTTAAGTGTGTATGCAGGACTCTTGATTTTAATAGGGAGGACTTACTTATATGTGTAGGGAGGTGTGCTTTAAGTGTAGAGGAAAGGTTCTCTTGGTTTCTTCATTGCATAGGAGGTCTCTCTGAGGTATGTAGGGAGAGCTCATTGATGATTGTAGGAGGACCCCTTGATGTGTGTGGGAGGGGCCCCTGAAGTGCATTGAAAGGGTTCACAGATGTGCATAGGGATAGTGCTCTTTGCTGGGTAGAAAAACCTCAGTAAGTTGTTTAGAGACAGTCTTTTGGGATGAGTATTGAGAGCACTGTGAGATCAGTAGAGAGGAGAAACTGATATTAAAAAGAAAGAAGTAAAATTTTTGTGTTAGACTTAGGGTGTGGCTTACAGTTTTGGGTCAGGATCCATATCTTGATCAGTGTCAGGGTCAGGGACAACCCTCTGTGGTATGTAGGGAGGGTTTGTGTTTATGGTTATGGTTAGGATTAGGGTTATGTTAAGGGTCATGGTCAGTATTTTCAGTGAATAAAGAATGACTCAGTGATGAGTTGAAAGGACTCTTTGATATGTGTATTGAAAGATTTCTAAGTTGAGTATACAGGTTCACTGTTGTGTTTAAAGAAGGCTTGCCAAGAAAAAATGGTTAAGAGGGAGTGTTTGGAAAGGAGTATATTTTGTACTCAGTGTGGTGTATAGACAAGCCTCACTGAGGTGTGTAGGGATAGTTTTCTGAGGTTTTTAGGAATTGATCTTGATGTGGGTAATGAGGGTTACCTTTGATATGTATGAGGGTACATTCAGGTGTGTAGGGAGTGCCCTCTGAGGTTGATAGCATGTGACCTCTGAGCTGTGCAAAGAGGGATCTGTGAATTGTGTAGGAGGGTTCCATGATTTGTGTCATAGGACAATTTAATGTGTGTGGATGTGCCACTGATATGAGTTGGGAGGGCACACAGTAGTGCAGAGGAAATGTGCTTTGTGATGTGTAGGAATGGTTTAGTGAGTTGAGTTTGTAGGGTCTTTTGAGGGTGGAAATGAGATCTCTGAGAGATGAGTAGGGAGGGCAAATTGATGTAAAAGGGAGAAAACTGTGAGATTAGGGTGTGGGTTGTGGTTAGGTTTAGGGTTTAGGGTCAAGGTCATGATCATGGTCAGTATCATGGTTAGGAAGGGCCCTCTATGTAGGGAGGGCTTGGTTTTCGAGTTAGGGTTAGGTTTAAGGTTAGGTTAAGGATCAGGATCAGTGTTTGTGGTGTACATAGAAGGCCTATGTAGTGACTCAAAATTGTTATCTGAGGTGTGCATTGAAGGCTTTCTGAGGTGCATAGATAGGCTATTTGAGGTATTTAGAGAGGACTTTCAAATAAGTATAGTTTTCAGAAGGGGCTTTAAAACAAGTATACCTTGTATTCAGTGAGGTATGTAAGGATGTCTCTCTGAGGTGTGTAGAGATTGTTTTGAGGTGATTTGAGACTACTTTTATTTATGTGCATAGGAGGATACTCTAAGTTGTGTAGTGAGGGCTCTCTGAAAGTAGTAGTTCATGGTTTTTGAGCTTTGTAGAGTACATTATGTGGTGTGTAGGAGAACTCTATGACATGTCAGAGGGCTCTTAGACATGTGTGGGTTGTCCAACTGTTAGGGGTTGAGAGAGCTCACTTACACAGGTCTATACAGAGTTTTACTGAAATGAGTAGAAAGAACTCTAGTGAGTAGTGCTCAGAGAACCATTTGAGGTGAGCAGAGAGGCTCTATAAGATGAGTATTTAGGACAAATTCTTATAGATAGGGAGGCATTATGAGGTGTGGAGTGGAGTATCTCATTTTTGTGTAGGTAGGATTCACTAACATGAATAGGGAGGGCTCTCTGAGCTTTGTTGTGCAGGTTCCCTGAGGTGTTTGGAGAGGACTCATTGCAATGCAAAGGGATGGCACTGTAATATGTGAAGGGAAGTATCTCATGGGTGTGTAGTGTGGTACATATTATGTGTGCAGATAATCTATGAGGGGTGTAAGAGGGCTTTACATCTAAGGAGAAATGCTGTCTAAGTTGTGTAGGAAAGGCCCACTGAAGTGAATAGTGTGATCTCTTTGATTTGAGTATGAAGAACAAAGTAAAGTTTGATGGGAGGATCCTTTGAAGATAGTATAGGGAATCTCTGAGGTGTTTTGGGAAGGCACTCAATGGAGTATCAAGAGGACTCTCTGTGTTTTGTAAGTTTGGCCTTTGGCAGTGAATAGAGGCTTTATGGTGAGTAGTGCAGGCTACCTGAGATGCATAGGTAGCATTTTTTGTGGTTTGGGGTTTGATGAAATGGCATTCTGAGGTTTGTATGGGAGCCTCTCTGAGATTTGTATGGGAGCCTCTCTGAGATTTGTAGAGGATAGTTAAATGGGATGTTTGGGGTATGTCCTCTTTGGTGAGAGGTATGTACTCTCTGAGAGGTGTAGATATGCATTTCTAAGGTGAGTAAGTGGAGAATTCTGATGTGAATAAGGAGGACATATTGAGGTTTGAAAGGAGGACTCCATGAGTGTGAATAGGGTCCTCTGAATCGTAAAAGTAGTGTAGAGAGGTGGTGTATAGTATTGCTCTCTACATTCTGTAGGAATTGATAAATGGTGTGTGTAGTATAGGCTTCTATGGTGTGAACTGATAGCTCTCTGTTGTGTAGCAAGAGTGCTTGATGAGTGTGGAGGCTTTCTGAGATGTGGAAGAAATTGACTGTGAGGTGTGTAGGAAGGGAAGGACTCTCTGAGGTTTGTTGTGTGGGCTCTCAGAGGTGTGCAGAGAAGTTTCCATTAGGTGTGCAGAAGCTACATATAAGGTGTGAAAAAGGCTTTTTGCCCATGCAGATGTGCTAACACAGTTGTGTATTGAGGGCCCTGAGAAGTAAATACAGAGATCCATCTGATATAAGCAAGGAGAACACTCTGTGGTGGAAGGTTTCTTTTAGGAGAGTAGTCAGAATCTCTCAGGTGTGTAGGTAAGGCACTTGGAGGTGATTAGGAAGAGTTTTGGTGAATATTGAGGTCTATCTGGTATGTATGGGTAGGGTTTGCTGAGGTGTGTAGCACGAGTATTCTGAGGTTCGCATTAACATTTCCCTGGCATTTTTAGGAATTACTCTCTGGGGTGTATAAGGAGGGCTTTTTGAGTTGTTTAGGGTTTGCTCAATGAAGTGTGGAGGGTGTGTCCCTATAGTTGGTATGGATTGGATTTAGAGTTGTGTAGGAAGGGTTCTTAATGTGAGTAGGGAGGAAATCCTTAGATGTATAGAGAGGTATGTTTGAGGCATATAGAAAATTTCTCTAAGGTGTGAATGTAGATTCTTTTCATTGTGGAAGGAGGACTCCATGAGATATGGTAGGAGGGGTCTCTGAGGGGTGTAGGAGGGTTTTATGAGGTTCATAGTAGGGCTAAGTGACATGAGTGTGAGTGTTCATTTAAGTAGGTAGGGGTATTTTTGGTGTATGTGGAAGGCCAGTCAAAAGGAATTTCTGAAGAGTGTAGAGAGGGTTTTATGAGGTTAATAGAAAGGTTCACTCAGGTGTTTAGAAGGGCTTGAAAAGGAGTATTGTTTGTACTCACTTATTTGTAGAGGGATATGTCAATGTTAGTTTTGTAGGGACTTCTCTTGAGACATATAGTGAGGACATTATTTCAATGTGTCAGGAGGCACTCAGATGTGTATGGAGGCTTCTGTGATTTTTTTATGGAGATGATTCCAAGCTGAGAAAGGAGGGCTATTCTTAGGTTTAAAGTTAGTTTTTGAGGTTAGAGCTTGGATTAGGGTTATATTTAGAATTAGTATTAGAATTAGGGGTTTGTGTTAGAGTTAGAGGGTTAAGGTTCAGTTCAGTGTTGGTGTTAGGATCCAAATCATTATTTGCATTGCAATTGGAAGGCCTCTGTTGTGTGTTTAAATGACTCTCTGAAATGTTGTAATGACTGTGGTGTATTTTGAGGGTTCCCTGAGGTGAGTATACAGGTTCTCTGAGGTAATTAGTTAAGGCTTCCAAAAAACCATAGTGAGTACTCACTGAGGTCTGTAAGGCTGTCTCTCTGAGGTGTGTAGGGAAAATTCTTTAGATGTGTAGTGAGGGTATTCTTTGATGTGTCAGCAAGAAACAAAGATGTGTGTACAGAGGGTCCTCTGAGATATGTAGGGAGTGGCCTCTGAACTGTGTAGGCAGGGTACAATTATGTGTGTCAGAAGGCTTCTTTACATATGTGGGACTGCACCTGAGATGAGTTGAGAGGTTTCACAAAGGTGAATTAGGAAAGTGCTCTGTAAATTGTTGAAAGGGCTTACTGAATTGTTTCAAGTACCATTTGAGGTGAGTAGTCAGAGATTTGTGAGATAAGTAAGGAGAAATAACTAATGAGGAAAGACACTATTATATTAAACTTAGGGTCAGGATTTAGGGTCAAGTTCAAGTTCATGGTCAGTGTCAGTGTTAGTGTCAGGGAGGGCTCCCTGGTATGTAAGAAGGACTGATTGTAGTCTTAAATTAGGGTTAGTGTCAAGCTCAGGGTCAGGTTCAGTATTTGCAATTTATAGAGAAGGCCACTGTGATGAGTCAAAAGGGCTCTATGAGATGTATAGTGAGGACTTTCTGTCATCAGATGATAGACTCTCTGAGGTGTTTATATAGCACTTGCAAAGAAGTTTAATTAGTAGAACTGGCTTACAAAGAAATCTAATTTGTATAAACTGAGATATGTATGGATGTCCATCTGAAATGTGTAGGAAATGCATTTGAGGTAAGTACAAACAACTTTATTTGATGTTTAAGGAGGGTGATATAAGATTATTTGGGAGGTGCTTTAGGTTGGTACTATGTGACTGTGTAAGGAGGAAACTATGACATGTGTAAGAGATCTCTACAAAATGTGGTTGAGATCTCCTAGTGGTGTGTGGGAGGTTTTCCTGAGGTGAGCTTGGAGGGCTCACAGAAGTGCATAGGGAGGGTGTTCTGTTAATAGTAGAAAGGGCTTAATGAGTAGTATTTGGTGGACCTTTTAAGGTAAGGCACAAGAGCTCTGTGACATGAGTAGCGAGAAAGCACTGATGTAGAAGGGAAGGTTCTATGAGGTTAAGGTTAAGGTTAGCATTAGGATTAGTAATGTGACAAGGTCAGGGTCATGGTCACAGTCAACGTCATCAAGGGCTCTCTATGGTATATATAGTGGGCTTTGTGTTAGGCTAGAGTTAGGGTTGTGTTCTGGGTTGGGGTGAGTATTTTAAATGCATAGGGAAGGCCTCTGTTGTGGATTGAAAGGGCTCAATTAGGCATGTATTGAAGGCTTTCTGAGGTGAGTAGATGGGCTTTCTGAGGGATTTAGAGAGTACTTGAAATGAAGTGTAGTTATAAACAGGACTTTTAAAGAAATCTAATTTGTACTTGCTGAGGTGTGTAGGGAAGTCTCTCTGATGTGTGTGGAGACTGCTGTTGAGGTAAGTAGGAAGTGCTTTCTTTGATGTGAATGAATGTTACTTTGAGGTGTGTAGAGAGAACTCTGAGGTTAGTAGCTTGCAGTCTCTGATCCATTTAGAAGAACTTCTATGAGGTCCATAGAAGACATCTTTGAGGTGTGTCAGAGGTCTCTATGATGTTTGTGGGTATTCCTTCTGAGATGAGTTGGGAGGGGTCGCTCAGCTGTATAAAGAATGTGTACTGAGTTGAATAGAGAGGATTCATTGTGTTGTTTCTGGAGGGCCTATATATCTGAGCAGTGAGAGCACTGTAAGAGAAGTAGGGAGGAAAAACTGATGTAGAAGGGAGGAGCTTATGAAGTGTGAAGGGGTGGCCTATGTCACATGTAGGTCAGACATGCTGAGATGTGTATGGAAGACTCTCTGAGCTTTGTAGTGTAGGTTCTCTGAGGTGTATAGTGAGGGCTCATTTAAATGCATAAGGATGGCATTCTGATGTGTGTATGAGGGCTCTCACAGGTGTGTAGGGAGTATTCTATTAGATAGACCAAGGGATATATGGGGTTGTATGTGGACCTTATGACTGAGTAGAGATGTTAACACAGTTGTGGAGGGAGGACCACCTGAAGTGAATAGTGAGATCTCTCTGATATGTGCAGGAAGATCACACTGTGTTTTGGTGGGAGGGTTTTTTAGGATAGTATAAGAAATCTCAAAAGTGTTTGTGAGGGTTTTCAATGGAGAATGATGGGGACTCTCTTAGGTATGTATATGCAGCACACAGAGATGAGTAGGGAGAGTTTTGGATAGAAGTGAGATCTATCAGTTTTTTGTTGAGGTGTGTAGCATGCGCATTCTGAGGTTTGAGTTACCATCTCTCTGGTGTTTATCGGGAGTATTTTCTGGGATGTATATAGAGGACTATCTGAGTTGATTGGGTGTTCCTTAATAAAGTGTGAAGGAAACACCCTAAGCTGTGCATGGAGGCACTTGGAGGGGGTGTAGGAAGGGCTCTTGATATGAATAGGGTGGGACTACTTAGATGTGTAGTGGAATGAGATTGCGGTGTGTAGGAAATGTTCCCTGGGGTGTTAAAACAGGTTATCTTGGTGTAGGGAAGTCTCTCTGATGTATGTAGGGAGGGACTTCTGAAAGTGTAAGGGGAATTATAAGGTTGGTCAGTGAACTTGCTATGAGAGGTAGGGCTCACATAACTGAATAAGTAGGGCTTATGCAGTGTACAGAAAAGACCTCTGAGGTGAGTTGAAAGAGCTCTCTGAGATGTGTAGTGAGAACTCTCTGAGGTGAGTAGAAATTCTCTCTGAGGTGTTTAAAGAGCACCTCATAGAAGTATAGTTAGTACAAAGGTCTTGCATAGGAATATCATGTGTATTCAGTAAGGTATACATGGATATCTACCTGAGGTTGTCTACACAAGAAGGTATGACTCATGATATAAGGATGTTTATGGGGCACACTATGATATGTGTAGAGAGGGGTTTCTAAGATCAGTAGTGTGCAGCTGCTGAGCCGTGTAAGGTGGTATGTATGAATTGTGTAAGAGGGCTATAAGATACTTGTCCTAGGGTTCCTTTTTGTGTGTGAGAGGGCCCCTTGAAATGAGTTGGGATGGCTCACAGAGTTGCACAGGGTGTGTGCACTGGAAATTGTAGAAAGAATTCAGTGAGCTGTGTTCGGAGGGCCATTTGAGGTGAGTAGTAAGAGTTTGGCAAGATGAGTGAGGGAGGGAGAAAAAACTTGTGTAGAATTAAGAGCACTATGAGGGTTAGGTTAGGCCTTGTGTTAAGGTTTATTGTCAGGGTCAAGTCAAGGTCAGTTTCAGGGTCAGGGAAGACTCTTTGGCACGTAGGGAGGACTTAGGTTTATGCTTAGGGTTAAGGTTACATTCAGAGTAAGAGTCAGTATTTATGTTGTATAGGGAATACCATGGCAGAGAGTCAAAATTGTTCTCTTAGTTGTGTATATTGAGACCTCTGTGAGGTGGGTATATATGCTCTTTGAGGTATTTATAAAAGGCTTGCAAAGAAACATTGTTTCTTCTTGTAAAGAAGTATGGTTTTACTCACTGAGTTATGTAGAGACTTCTCTGATGTGTGTAGGAACTGCTCTAGATTTGAGTATGGAGGGTACACTTTATTGTGTATGAAGGTTAAACTGAGGTGTGCAGAGAAGTCTCTCTGAAATTGGTAGCATGTGGCTTCTGAGCTTTTTTTGTGGACTTTATGAGGTGTGCAGTATGGGTCTATGATGTGTGTTAGAGAGCTACAAGAAGAGCGTGAGAGGGTCCTTTCAGTTGAGTTTGGAGAACTCACTCAGGTGTATAGATAGGTGAACTGAGATGAGTATAAAGAGTTCAGTTAGTTGTGTTGTATGGTTTTTTGATGTGACTAGTGAGAGCTCTGCCAGATGAGTAAGGAGGACAAATTGATGTAGAAGGGAGTGTTCCATGAAGTTTGAAAGGGGGATCTATATGGTCTGAAGTTAGGAATCATGGAGATGAGTAGACTGGACTCTGAGATTTGCCATGTAGGTTAACTGAGGTGTGTAGTGAGAGTTAATTGAAATTCAGAAGGATAGCACTCTGATGTGTGACTGGAGGGTTCTAAGAGTTGTGTAGGGAGGTCTATATTAAATGGGCAGAGCAATCTATGAGGGGTGTAGGAGGCCTGTTTGACAAAGTAGAAATGCTATCTCAGTTATCTAGGGAGAAACTTCTGCAATGAATAGTGAGAGCTCTGATATGAGTACAAGAATGAACTCAGGTGTGGTGAGAGGAATATTTGAGGATAGAAGAGAGAAACTGTGAGGCATTTTGGTAGGACACTCAGAAGACTATCTTGGATGTTCTTTTAGGTTTATACTTTTGGCCCTTGGAGGTACATATGGAGGACTTTTTGGTTAATTTTGAGGGCTACAAGAGATGTGTAGGTAGGGTTTTTAAAGGTTTGTTGAAAGGGCATTCTGAGGTTTGTATAGGAGTCTAACTGAGTTTTGTAGGGAGGACTGTTGAATGAGGTGTATAAGGTGGGTGATCATTGGTAAAAATTAAGACTTAGCTGAGGTGGACATCCATGGTGATTAAGGAAAGATCTCTGAAATAAATAAGAACAAACTGAAGTTTGAAAGGAGTTCTCTATGAGGTGTGTAACAGGGCCCTCTGAAGAGTGAAATTATGGCATTCTGAGGTTTGTAGAGGCATGGAGTGTGGTGTGTAGCAATGGTTCTCTGGTCCAAAATTGATACAGCGATTGATAAATAATGTGTGTGGGAAATGTTTCTAAGTGGTGTATGGATGTCCCTCTAAATTCTGTAGAGAGGACACTTGATATGAATAGGTAGGTTTCTGAGCTGTGTGGAAAGGTGACTGCTATGTGTGTAGGAAGTGTTCACTGAAGTGTAAAGGGAAGATTCTCTGATATTTGCAGTGCAGATGATTTGAGGTGTTTATGTAGGCCTCTACTAAGTGTGAAGGAGGAATCTATGAAGGATGAAGAAGGGTTTTTTTCTACATAGGATTGCTCTCTGTTGTGTAGTTAGGACCCTCAGAAATGAATAATGAAATATCTGATATGACTAGGTAGAACACAATGAGATGTAAGGGGAGTATTCTTTGAGTACAATAGGGGGAATCCATACATTGTTTAGGAAGTCCACTCAACAGTGCATCCAGATTCTTCTCTGAGGTGTGTCAGGCCAACATTCAGAGGTGAGTAGACAGGGCATTTTGGTGAGTAATAAGTTGTATCCAAGTTGTGTAGTAGAGTGTGTTGCTGTTTGTAGCATGGGAATTCTGATGTTTGAATTAACATCCCACTGGAATTTATAGGGAGTACTCTCTGGGGTGTATAGGAACAGGCTTTCTGAGTTGTATGAGTTTTGCTCAATAAAGTGTAGAGGCAGTGTACCTATGGGGTATATGAATGGCAATTTGAGGTGTGTTGAAAAACCTCTTGGTATTAGTAAGCAGTCATAATTTAAATGTGTAGGGAAGTAAGTTTGAGGTGTGAAGAAAAGATTCTCTGTGGTGTTAAGTGGGTTCTCATTTCAATGTGTGGTGGGCTCTTTTACATGGTAGGGAAGGCACCTGGAAGGGTGTAGAAGGGCTTTATGAGGTTTTTAGAAAGGACTATTGATGAGAGTGTAAATGTTCACTTAAGACAATAAAAGGGCTATTTGCAGTGTATCAGAAAGGTCTCTATGGTGAGTCAAAAGTTTTCTCTGAGATGCATATTGCAGGCTCTCTGAGGTAAGTAGAAGGGCTCATTAAGGTGTATAGAGAAGACTTGCTAAGAAGTATAGTTACTAGGGCTTGTGAAGTACTAGTTTGTACTCATTCATATATGTAGTTATGTCTCTATGAGGTATGGAGGAAAACATGTAAGGTGACTGTCTTTTAAAGGATAGTATTACAGCTTGATCAACATCAAATTCAATGAGTCACAAATATGAGACACAAGTATAAACACACACAGACAAAAACTTCTAAGGGTCTGATGCTTCTAAATGGGAATCTGAGAGGAGGGCTAGACTCTACTCACTTCCAATGGCCTGTCCTGTTTCACCTCTGGTCTTCTTGGGAGATATCGCCAGAGTTGTTGGTTCCATATTGACACAGTGCTTCCAATCTTGAGGAAGGCCACTACTAGGAACTTTCATGAGAAATATGCATCCAAAGATGAGTAGACAACTCATGGCTCTGGTCTTGCTGTCTCAACACAAGTGAACAGAATGGGAGTTTATGTGAAATGTGGATGCCTAGCTACTAGGGTTCCAAGGTCTGTGTGTTCTACTGCCAAGGAATTAGGTCACTTCTTTTGGGACGCCATACCCAAAGCCCTTTCTCACACGAGATGGTTCTAATGGCCCATTGAGATGCTGTTTCCTCCCATCTTCCCTTGACATATGCACAAGTGGACACAGTTACAACAACACACAATGGATATGGTTCGCAGACTGTCCCAGGTTTAGCCAACTCACCTGGTTTGGAGAGACAGTTTGAACCAGACCCACTTCCTCCTTCTGACCATGTGGGTGGTCCTCAAGAAGTGGTTATGTTTTGCAAGGCCTGAATACTTATGTCATTTATTCCCCTGGGATTATTCTAATATATGCTTTTGAAATTGTCATCAGGTGTATAAGGCCACTATATACATACTCCTTGGTAACACTAATGTTTGAGTCATGTGTCCGTAATGCACCAACATACAGAAAACACAACACAGAAAGGAAGGGACAAGGGATGGCAAACAATTCTACCATGATGTGAGTCCAACAGTAAAAGAGGAGAAATACATTTCTACCTTGTCCTTGTTTTCACTCTGCCCTGCTGGAAGTTTGAAATGACTGATTTTCAGAGATAGACTCCCTGAGCCATAGACCTTCCAATGCTTCCTGTGAAATTTAGAATTGTTCCAATATTTTTTCTCATTGTATGATATGGATACACTACATGGGATCACTGGCACCAGAGAATTCTATTGTCCAAAACCTGTAACTTTCCCTCTCAGTGAATTCACATCAGCATCTAATTTCAAAGGAAAATAAATCAGCAAGAGCCATGGTATTTTACTTCCAAGATGTAGTTATCAGAAGTCTCATTTCTTTCTCTACATAGTCCCATAGCAGTGGCACTGCTATAATTTCAGAGATTTTTTGGAAAAGTTTGTGTGGCAGCAGGCAAAGTTCCAGGGACCCCTTTAAAAAGCAAGGAACTGGCATTTCTGTTTCCATTTCTAAATGCCTCACAAAGATAAAAATATTTTGGTTATAAAATTCATGAATGCAATTTTATTAAGATGAAATGATGGTGTGAAATTGCCAAAATTTGTTCAATACCATGGTACTAACCATGGTAATTCTCTTTCTCTATTTCTTTATAGAACATCTTCAATGCTTCTTTCAAGGTAACAGCAGGTCAATTCTTTTTGTGTGTGTTGTTGAAGACAGTTTCTTTCTCTTCTTCTAACTAAATTTTGGAAAAAAAGGTCCCAGTGGAAGAACAATGAACCAACCCAGAAGTCAATATTTATTCAATAGCTAAGGGTATTGGAGCAGAGATAAGAACTGACAATTCAGTTTTGAAAAATGGAAAAGGACAAGGTAAACACTCTCTTCAGGGAATAGTGATTAATATAATGCAGGTTCACTGAGTGCCCTGTGCCCATGTTTGAATGTACACAAAAAGCTGTTCTCCTTCTCTTCTATCAAGAAACATAAAAAATTAGCAAACCATCTCAATGGTTTAGAACCATCTTGCTTGTGCACACAGAACTAATTGGCTTCTCATCACCTTCCCACAAAGGTGAGAGTCTAATGAGAGAACACTGGCTTAGAAAGACTTGACTATCAATACTCATATGCACTATCAACCCTGTCAGAGGGTTCCCAGGATAGGGCATTGCTGAATGCTTCTGTGTTCCTTGAAATTTACTGGGGAACACAAATGTGTAGGATCACCACAAGGAAGACCTGCAACCCTGAATGGTGCAGAGTTTGGTAAGCCCTGAGTCACAAGTGAATTTGAAAAAAGGAAGAGTCCCTGTTTTTTAAGCTGGTAAGAATCATAGTCATGGAAAATTCTCCCCTCTTATCTCCTGCTCCTATAGGTATTCATCTTATGTCGTGATGGCATTATGTGAGAACATTCCCTATCCTCTAATTTTCTTCAGGAAGGAGAAAGAGCCCTATAAGAGCTTTGGAAGGCCTGATAGGACCATAAAATGAGCGGAAGTTCAGTTTTGTTCCAAGTCACTGTAAAAAGCATTTAAGCCAGCAAGTCAGCTAGTGATAATTTCACTTCATTGACCACTCTTGGAAAATGCCTAAAAATTGATTTGCTGGGATCATTGCTTAATTATCCAAAAATGTAGAAAATATAAATCACAAAAAAGGGGTGATAAATCCTGTGTTGCAGAGGTGTTTGATTCCACTGGAAACAGATTCACTGTCTTAAGAAGTCCCAAGAACAAGTATATCAATAAAGCCTACCTGAGTGTTAGTTCCTTGCCTCTATTACATCTTTCTACCAATATCCTTAATATGGTTCTGTACCCAGATTTCCCAATTCTGACTTTCACACCCTGAAGCACAGCATCACCAGATCCTGACACTGAGGCAACAAGCTCTGAGGGCTGTACTATTCCCTTTCTAAGAAGAGCATCCATGACAAAGGTGTAGTGTGCCAAACTCTCAATAGAAAGATCACAAAAACAGGTTTTGAGTTTCCAGGTCAAGACCAAGTTCTCCCTTCAATTCAGACAGGGCTAAGGGGTGATAGGGAAAGAACTGGGACCCATTAACATTTGTATGACCTTTTGAATGTGTCGGTTTGGTTACCAGTCTTGCACTCCATCCCCATCACTCATTCCTACTTGAGGACGGAGGGTCCAGCACATGGTTTGGAACCCTTTGTTGGGGCAATTTTTGCCAATATCTGATTAGACCCAGAGAATACACAAGTCCAAAGCAATATGTCTGATGAGTGTTTACACTGTTGAGCCTCTTCATAGAAAAAGGCTGGCATAATTGTATAGTAAGAGTTACATGCTGCAGGACCAGAAGGGGGTCCTGAAGGTTGATAGGGAATGGGAGCCAGCTTAGCCCAGCACATCAGGGGATTAATTTATCAATTAGTGTGGAGAATAAGGAAGTCTTTCTGAATTGTTTGGGTGTTTCTCAAAGAAGTGTGGAGGAAGTGTCCCTAAAGTTAGTATGTACAGCACAGCATTTTCAAGGGTATAAAAAGGTCTCTTGATTTAATTAGGGAGGGATTACTTAAATGTGTAGGAAATTGTGCTTGTCATGAGTAGGAAAGGTTCTCTGAGGTGGAAAAGTGGCTTCTTTTCATTGTGAGTTCTCTCTCATGCATGTATAAAGGGCCTTCTGAAGGGTGTGGGAGGGCTCCTTTATGTATGTGGGAGGGCCCACTGTTGTTACTTGGAAAGACTCACAGAGGTGCATACGATATGAGTAAAGAGATCACAAAGTTGTGATGGAGTTTTCCTTGAGGATAGTAGAGGGAATCTTTGTGGTGTTTAGGGAGGCCAGTCAAAAATGAATCATGAGAACTCTCAGGTGTCTAGGTATAACCTTTGGAAGTAAGTAGGGAGGACTCTTTGGTGAGCAGTGAGGTTGATCTGAGATGTTTGGTTAGGGTTTGCTGAGGTGTGTATGTAGGACTTGAAAGGAGTGTGGTGTGTACTCACTTAGCTCTGTAGGGTTTTCTCTCTGAAATGTGTAGGTACAGATTGCAATATGAGTAGTGAAGGATTTTTTATATGTCAACAATGCTTTCTGATGTTTACAGGGTGGGGTCCTTGATATCAGGGTGGGGTAGAAAGTGTCCTCTGATCTGTGTAGTGTGAAATTGATTAGGTATTTAGGAGGATTTCACAATGTTTGTCTGAGTGCTCTTTACATTTCTGGGAAGGACCCCTGAGGTTATTTGGGAGGGCTTAGAGAATTATGTAAGTTTAGAGCTCTGTGAATTATAGAAAGAGATCAGTGAGTTGTTTCCAGAGGGTTGTTTGATGTGAGTAGTGAAAGCTCATTGAATTGAGAGGAGAGAATAAACTGATGTGGATGGGAGGGCACTATGAGTTGAGGGTTATTGTTGGACCTAGGGTAAGTGTTAGGTTCAGGATCAGGGTTAGCATTTGTGGTGTATAGAAAAAGCCTATGTTGTGAGTTGAAAGGCTTCCCTGTGGTGTGGATTGAGGGCTCTCAATAGTGCATAAATAGGCCCTCTGCTGCATAGAGTGGGCTTGTGAAGCAGTATAGTTAGGAGAGAGAGCTTCTAAAGCAGTATAGTTTTACACAATGAGGTATGTAGGGATGACTCTGTGTGGCATGTAGGGACTGCTCTTGAGTTGAGTAGGGAAGACTTGCTTTAATGTGTATGGAGGGTACTCTAATTGCTGTATGAATGGCTTTCAGGCTTGTAATTTATGAGATAAGTAAAGAGGGCTATATGAGGAGTGTAGTAGGGTTGTGTTATGTGTGTCAGAGGTCTCTTAGATGTGTGTGGGAGGGTCCTCTCAGAAGTGTTTTGATGCTTCACCCAGGTGAATAGGGAATGCATACTCAGATGATTAGAAAACACTAAGTTGTGTTCAGAGGGTCATTTAAAGTGAGCAGTGAGAGCTCTGTGAGATAAGTATGGAGGACAAAAATATCAGGAAATGAGGAAACTATTAGTCATTGATTGGGTGATCTATAATAGTGTGTAGGTAGGACTCCTCAATATAAGTAGGGAGGACACTGAGATTTGTAATGTAGTTTCTCTGAGGTGTAAAAGGAGGGGTCATTGAAATACATAGGGACAGAACACTGATATGTGCAGGGAGGGCTTTCAGAGGTATCTAGATAGGTTCCTATTAGGGTGTGCAGAGGGATATATGAAAGGTGTAGGAAGGATTTATGACCGATTAGAAAGGCTATCTCAGTTGTGTAGGGAGGGTCCTCTCAAGGCAACAGTGAGATATATCTAAAATGAGTAGGGAGAACACACTCAGGAGTGATGGGAGTGTTTGTGGAGGTTAGTTGATGGAATTGGAGGCATTTTTGGAGGGCACTTAAAGAAGTATCTGAAGTTTGTACTTATGGTGTCTGGAGGTGAATAGTGAGGGAATTTTGCTGGGTAGTGAGAGTTACATAGTAGATGTACACGTAGAATTTTTTGAGGTTTGTTTAAAGGACATTCTAATGTTTGTAGAAAGTCTCTCTGAGATTTGTAGGAAGGACTCTTAATTTTGGAGTATAGGGATGGTGCACTTAGGTGAGTATTAAGAACTCCCAATTTGTGCAGGAATGTCCCTCTAATGTGAATAAGAAGGGATTTCTGAAATGAATTGGGTAAATTAACTGAGGTTTGAAAGGAGAGCTTTATGAAGTGTGTTGCAGGCCCACTGAATTTTGAAAGTACAGCATTGTGAGGTGTGCAGAAAAGTGGTGTGTGGTGTTTTGTGACAATTCTCTGAGATGTGCAGGAATTGCTTAATAAGGTGTGTGGAAGTATTTCTGAAATGTGTATGGAAGGCCCTCTGATGTGTAAGGGCACCTGTTTTGAGCAGAGTGGTTTTTCTCATTTGTATAGGGAGGTGTCTATAATGTGTGTAGATAGGGTGCTCTAAGGTATGGACACAAGTCCCCCTGAGGTTTGTAGTTTAGGTGTTCTAAAATGTGTTGGGAGGTATCAGGTGTGCAGCAGAAAGCAGAAATCCCTGTGGGTATAAATGACTTTTGTCTGTGTAGAAGTGCCATCTGGTTTGTGTACAAGGACTTTTTGAATTTAATGTAAGATCCATTTGATATGAATAGGGAGAATACACTGAGGTGTGATGGGAGTGTTCTTTGAGGATAATAGAGGGGATATCAATGCTGTTTAGGAAGGCTGATCCAGGGAGTAATACAAATGGTCTTTGAATTGTGTAGGTACAGTACTCATAAGTAACTAGGGAGGACTTTTTCTTGTGTAGTGAGGTCTATCTGAGATGTGTAAGTAGTGTTTGCTAAGGTGTTTAGCAAAGGCATTCTGAAGTTTGAATAAACATTTCTCTGCAATCTCTAAGGAGCACTCTTTGTGTACAGAGGGCTTTATTGTTTAGGTGTAGCTCAAAAACATGTTGAGGAAGCATCCATAAGTTGTGTATGTATGGCACTTTTTAATGTGTATGAAGGGCTCTTGATTTAAATAGGGAGGGCTTACTTATATGTGTAGGGAGGTGTGTTTTAGATGTGGAAGAAAGGTTCTCTTGATTTTCTTCATTGCATAGGAGGTCTCTCTGAGGTATGTAGGGAGGGCCCATTGATGATTGTAGAAGAACCCCTTGATGTGTGTGGGAGTGCCCCATGAAGTGAGTTGAAAGGGTTCACAGATGTGCATAGGGATGGTGCTCTTTGCTCAGTAGAAAAACCTCAGTAAGACAGCCTTTTGAGGTGAGTATTGAGAGCACTGTGAGATCAGTAGGGAAAACAAACTGATATAAAAGGGAAAGAACTGTAAATTATGTGGTAGAGTTAGGGCATGACTTACAGTTTTGGGTCAGGATCCATATCTTGCTCAGTGTCAGAATCAGGGAGAGCCTTCTGTGCTATGTAGGGAGGGCTTGTGTTTGTGGTTATCATTAAGATTAGGGTTATGTTAAGGGTCATGGTCTGTATTTTCAGTGTATAAAGAATGACTCAGTGATGAGCTGAAAGGACTCTTTGAGGTGTGTATTGAAATCTTTCTAAGGTGAGTAGATAGGTTCACTCTTGTGTTTAAAGAAGGCTTCCAAGAAAAAGAGTAGGGAGTGCTTGGAAAGGAGTATATTTTGTACCCAGTGAGTTATATAGACATGCCTCACTGAGGTGTGTATGGATAGTTCTCTGAGGTGTTTCAGGGCTGCTCTTGATGTGGGTAGGGAGGGCTACTTTTGATGTGTATGAGGGTACACTCAGGTATGTAGGGAGTGCCCTTGGAGGTTGGTAGCATGTGGCCTCTGAGCTCTGTGAAGAGGGCTCTTTTAGGTGTATAGGAGCATTCCATGGTGTGTGTCATAGGGCAATTTAACATGTGTGGATGTGCCACTGATGTGAGTTGGAAGGGCAAAAATAGTGCAGAGGAAACGTGCTTTGTAATATATAGGAAGGATTTAGTGAGTTGTGTTTTTAGGACCCTTTGAAGGAAGAAGTTTGATCTCTGAGAGATAAGTAGGGGGCAAATTGATGAAGAAGGGAGAAAGCTATGAGGTTAGGGTATGGATTGTGGTTAGTGTTAGGGTTTAGGGTCAAGGTCATGATCATGGTCAGTATCATGGTCAGGGAAGTCCCTCTATTTTATGTGGGGAGAGCTTGGGATTAGAGTTAGGATTAGGTTTAATGTTAGTTTTAGGATTAAGGTCAACAATTGTGGGGTACATAGATGGCCTATGTAGTGACTCAAAATTGTTCTCTGATGTGTGCATTGAAGGCTTTCTGAGGTGCATAGATAGGCTATTTGAGGCATTTATAGAGGACTTGCAAAGAAGTATAGTTAGCAGAGTAGGATTTAAAACAAGTATAATTTTTATTCAGTGAGGTATGTATGCATGACTCCTGAGCTGTGCAGAGATTGCTTTGAGGTAATTAGGGAGTGTTTTTATTTATGAGCATGGAGGATACTCTAAGGTGTTTAGGGAGGGCTCTGTGAGGTTAGTAGTGCATGGTATTTGAGCTGTGTAGAGCACATTATCAGGTGTGTAGGAGAATTCTATGACATATAAGAGGGCTATTAGACATGTGTGGGAGGTCCAAATTTGACTGGGTGAAAGGGTCCACACAGTTCTATACAGAGTGTTTACTGAAATGAGTAGAAAGAACTCTAGTGAATTGTGCTCAGAGAACCATTTGAGGTGAGCAGAGAGAATTCTATAAGATGAGTACGGAGGACAAATTTATATAGAAAGGGAGGCAATATGAGGTGTGGAGTGTAGTATCTCTTTGGTGTGTAGGTAGGATTCACTGAGATAAGTATGGAGGGCTCCCTGAGCTTTGTTGTATAGGTTCCCTGAGGTGTTCTGTGAGGACTCATTGAAATGCATAGGATCCAAACTGATACGTGAAGGAAATTATCTCAGGGGTGTGTAGGTGGTCCCTATCAGGCATACAGCAGAATCTATGAGAGATGTAAAAGGGCTTTAGATCTAAGGAGAAATGCTGTCTCAGTTGTGTAGGGAAGGCACTCTGAAGTGAATAGTGTGATATCTTTGATTTGAGTATGAAGTACATACTAAAGTTTGAAGGGAGGATCTTTGAAGATAGTAAAGAGAATCTCTGAGGTGTTTTGGGAGGGCACTAAGTGGAATATTAAAAGGACTTTCCGAGTTTTGTAATTTTGTCCTTCTCCAGTGAATAGAGAGGACTTTTGGGTGAATAGTGCAGGCTACCTGAGATGCACGGTTAGTGTTTTTGAAGTTTGAGGTTTGATGAAATGGCATTCTGAGGTTTGTATGGAAACCTCTCTGAGATTTGTAGACAGGATAGTTGAATAGGGTGTTTAGGGAGTTTCTTTTTTGGTGAGACTCATATACTCTCTGAGGGGTGTAAATATAAATTTCTAAGGTGAGTAAGTTGAGAATTCTGTTGTGAATAAGGAGGACAAACTGAGTTTTGAAAGGAGGGCTCTATGAGTGTGTAACAGAGTCCTCTGAATTTTAAAAGTAGTGTAGAGAGGTGGTGTGTTGTATATGGCAAGTTCTCTCCCAGTTCTGTAGGGATTGATAAATTATGTGTGTAGTATGGGCTTCTATGGTGTGAATGGATGGCCCTCTGTAGTGTAGCAAGGGTGCTTGATTGTGGAGAACTTTCTGAGATGTGAAGGAAGTTGACTGTGAGTGTGTAGAAAGGGAAGGGCTCTCTGACATTTGTTGTGTGAACACTCTGAGGTTTGTTGTGTGGGCTCTCTCAGGTGTGTAGAGAAGTAGATGTGCAGAAGCTATCTATGAGGTGTGAAAAGTGTCTTTTGCACATGCAGGTGTGTAGTGAGGGCTAATTGAAATTCAGAGTTATAGCACTCTGAGGTGTGTTTGGATGGCTCTCAGAATTGTGTAGGGAGGTCTATATTAGGTGGGCAGAAGGATCTATGAGGGGTGTAGGAGGCCTGTTTGACATAGTAGAAATGCTATCTCAGTTATGAAGACAGGGACTTCTGCAGTGAATAGTGAGAGCTCTGATATGAGTAGCAAGAATAAACTCATGTGTGGTGAGAGGAATATTTGAGAATAGAAGAGAGAAACTATGAGGTGTTTGGGTAGGACACTCAGAAGAGTATCAATGGTATAAATCTTTTAGGTTTATAATTTTGACACTAGGAGGTAAATATGGAGGGCTTTTTGGTTAGTTTGAGGGCTACAAGAGATGTGAAGTTAGAGTTTTTTTTATTATTATTATTGTATACAAATGGGATACATGTTATTTCTCTATTTGTACATGGAGTCAAGGCATACCATTTGTGTAATCATACATTTACATAGGGCTATGATGTTTGATTCACTATTTTTCCCTCCCCCCACCCTTCCCACCCCTGTTTCCCTTCTATACAGTCCTTCTTTCCTTAATTCTTACCACACTCCTTATCCCTAACCCTAAACCTAACCCTAAACCTAATGCTAACCCCTCCCACCCCCCATTATATGTCCTCATCCGCTTATCAGCGAGATCATTCATCCTTTAGTTTTTTGAGATTGGCTTATCTCACTTAGGTGAAGTTAGGGTTTTTAAAAGTTTGTTGAAAGGGCAATCTGAGTTTTGTATGGGAGCGTCTCTGAGATTTGTAGGGAGGACTGTTGAATAAAGTGTGTAAGGTGGGTGCTCATTGGTAAAAATTAAGAATTAACTGAGGAATGTATTTGTGGATGTCTATGGAGGTAAGGAGAGATCTCTAAGAAAAATGAGGCCATCTGAAGTTTGAAAGGCGAACTCTATGAGGTGTGTAACACGGCCATCTGAGTAGTGAAATTATGACATTCTGAGGTGTGTAGAGGCATTGTGCATGGTGTGTAGCAATGGTCTCTGGTCCCAACATTAATACGGTGATTAATAAAAAAATATGTGTATGAAAAGTGACTAAGATGTGTATGGATAGCCCTCTGAATTTCATAGAAAGGGCACTTGATATGAGTAGGTAGGACTGTGAGCTATGTGGAGAGGTGACTGCTATGTGTGTAAGAAGTTTTACTGAAGTGTGAAGGGAAGGTTCTCTGAAATTTGTACTGCAGATGATTTGAGGTGGTAGGGAGTCCTCTATGAAGTGGACAAAAGGAATCTATGAGGGGTGTAGAAGCACTTTTGTCTGCATAGGAGTGCTCTCTGTTGTGTAGCTAGGGCCCTCAGAAATGAATAATAAAATCTATCTGATATAACTAGGTAGAACACAATGAGTTGCCTTGGGAATATTCTTTGAGTATAACAGGGGGAATACCTATATTGTTCAGGAAGGTCACTCAACAGTGTATCCAGAGTCTTCTCTGAGGTGTGTCAGGCCAACATTCAGAGGTGAGTGGAGAGGACATTTTGGTGAGTAGTAAGTTGTATCCGAGTTGTGAAGTAGGCTGTGTTGTTGTTTGTAGCATGGGAATTCTGAGGTTTGAATTAACATCTCACTGGAATTTATAGGGAGTACTCTCTGGGGTGTATAGGAAAGGCTTTCTGAATTGTATAAGTGTTGCTGAACAAAGTGTGGAGGCAGTGTCCCTATGGGTCATATGAATGGGAATTTCAGGTGTGTATAAAAAGCTCTTGGTATTAGTAGGGGGTCATTATTCAGACTTGTAGGGAAGTGAGTTTGAGATGTGAAGGAAAGATTCTCTGTGGTGTTATGTGGGTTCTCATTTTTATGTAAGGTGGGCTCTCTGACATGCAGGGAGGGCCCTCTGAAGAGCATAGGAGGGCTTTATAAGGTTTGTAGGAAGGCTTATTGATGAGGGTGTAAGTGTTCATTTAAGATAATAAAAAGGCTATTTGCAGTGTATAGGAAATGTCTCTGTAGTGAGTCAAAAGTTTTCTCTGAGGTGTGTATTGCAGGCTCTCTGAGGTAAGTAGTAAGGCTCTCTAAGGTGTTTAGAGAAGACTTGCTAAGAAGTGTAGTTACTAGGCTTGTGAAGTACTAGTTTGTACTCACTCATATATGTAGTTATGTCTCTCTGAGGTGTGGAGGGAATGATGTAAGGTAGTGCTCTTTTAAAGGATAGTACCACAGCTTGATCAACATCAAATTCAATGAGTCACAAATATGGTACACAAATATGAACACACATAGACAATAACTTCTGAGGTCTGGTGCTATCTAAATGGGAATCTGAGTGGAGGGCTAGACTCTACTCACTTCCAATGGCCTGTTCTCTTTCTCCTCTGGTCTTCTTGGGAGATATCACCAGAGTTGTTGGTTCCAACATTGACACAGTGCTTCCAATCTTGAGGAAGGCCTCTACTGGGGATTTTTCTGAGAAATACGCATCCAAAAATGAGTAGGAACTCATGGCTCTGAACTTGCTGTCTCAACACAAGTGAGCAGGATTGGAGTTTATCTGGAATGTGGGTGCCTAGCTACTGTGGTTCCAAGTTCTGTGTGTTCTACTGCTAAGGAAGTGAGGTCACTTCCTTGGGGACTCCATACCCAAAGCCCTTTCTCACACAATATGATTCTAATGGCCCACTGAGATGCACTTCTTCCCATCTTCCTTGACATATACACAAGTGGACATGGTTACACCAACACACACTGGATATGGTCCCCAGACAGTCCCAGGTGTACCAACACACCTGGTTTGGAAAGACAGTTTGAATCAGACCCATTTCCTCCTTCATGCCATGTGGTTGGTCCTCAAGAAGTCATTATGCCTTACAGAGCCTGAATACTTTTGCCATTTTCCCCCCCTGGTATTATTCTAGTATATGATTTTAAAGTTGTATATAATGCAATTTGGGAACCCTAATGTTTGACTCATATGTCTGTAATGCACCAACATACAGAAACCACAACACAGAAATGGAGGGACAAGGGATGACATACAACTTTACCATGAAGTGAGTCCAACAGTGAAAGAGGGGAAATCAACTTCTACCTTGTCCCTGTTTCCACTCTGCCCCACTGGAATTTGTCAAGACTGATTTTCAGAGATAGGCTCCCTGTGCCATAGACCTTCCAATGCTTCCTGTGAAATTTAAAATTGTTTCAATATTTCTTCTCATTGTATGATGTGGGTACACTTCAAGGGATCACTGGCATCAGAGAAATCTATTGCCCAAAACCTGTAGCTTTCCTATCTAAGTGAATCCAAATCAGCATCTGGTTTCAAAGAAAAATAAATCAGCAAGAACCATGGTATTTCACTTCCAAGATGTAGTCATCAGAAGTCTTATTTCCTTGTCTCCTTAGTCCTGTAGCAGTGGTACTACTATAATTCCAGAATTCTTTTGTTTTTATTGGAAAATTCTGTGGGGCAGCCGGCAAAGTTCCAGGGATCCCATTAAATAGCAAGAAACTGGTATTTCTGTTTCCATTTCTAAATTCCTCACATAGATGAAAATATTTTGGTTATGAAATTCATGAATGCAATTTTTATCAATATGAAATGATGGTGTGAAATCACCACAAAACTTTGTTCAATACCATGGTCATAACCATGGGAGTAGAATTCTCTTTCTCTATTTCTTTAGGGAATGTCTGCATTGCTTCTTTCAAGGTCACAGCAGGTCACTTCTTTGTGTGTGTGGTGTTGAAGACAGTTTCTTTCTATTCTTCTAACTAAATTTTGGAAGGAAGACCCCAGTAAATTAAAAAAAAAAATAACCAACTCAGAATGCAATATTTATTCAATAGCTAAGCTTACTGGAGTGGAGAGAAGGACTGACAATTCAGTTTTGAAAAATGGAAAAGGACAAGGTAAACACTCTCTTCAGGGAATAGTGATTAATCTAATGCAGGTTTACTGAGTGCCCGGTGCCCACTTTTGAATGAACACAAGAAACTGATCTAGTTCTCTTCTATTAAGAAACATCAAATTTAGCAAACCATCTCAAAGACTTAGAACCATCTTGCTTGTGTACACAGAACTTATTGACTTCTCATTACCTTCCCACAAGGGTAAGAGTCTGATGAGAGACTACTTGCTTGTAAAGACTTGAATATCAATACCCATATGTGCAATCATTCCTTTGAGAGGACTCCCAGGATAGGGCATTGCTGACTGCTTCTGTGTTCCTTGAAATTTACTGGGGAACAACAAGTGGGGAGGGTCACCACCAAGAAGACCTGCAACTCTGAATGGTGCTGAGTTTGGTAAGCCCTGAGTCACCAGTGAATTTGAAAAAAGGAAGAGTCCCTGTTTTTTAAGCTGGAAAAAATCAAAGTCATGGAAAATTCTCCCCTCTTATCTCCTGCTCCTGTAGGTATTCATCTTATGACATTATGGCATTATGTGATAACATTCCCTATCCACTAAGTTTCTTCAGGAAGAAGAAAAATCCCTGTATGAGTTTTGGCAGACCTGATAGGACTGTGAAATGAGAAGAAGCTCAGTCAGTTTCTAAGTCACTGTAAAATCCTTTAAGCTAAGAAGTCCAACTAGTGATAATTTCTTTTCATTGACCACTCTTGGAAAATGCCAAAAAATTGATTTGCTGGGATTGTTGCTTATTTCTCCAAAATAGGAGAAAAAATAAATCACAGAAAAGGGTTGATAAATCCTGGGTTCCATAGGGAATTGATTCCACTGGAAATAGATTCACTGTCTTAACAAGAAGTCCCAAGAACAAGTATATCAATAAAGCCTACCTGAGTGTTAGTCCCTTGCCTCTAATACATCTTTCTACCAATATCCTCAACAGGGTTTTGTATCCAGTTGTCCCAGTCTTGACTTTCACACTCTGAAGCACAGCATCACTAGATCCAAATACTGAAGCACCAAGCTCTGAGGGCTGTACTCTCCCCTTTCTAAGAAGAATATCCAAGGCAAAGGTGTAGTGTGCCAAATTCTCAATAGAAAAATCACAAAAACATTCATTCTTTTAAAATTATGATTTTTCTGACAGCTAGACCAATGTAAACATAATTAAAATTTTAAAGTGATATATTATGACAAGAGCTTCCCTACTGAAATCCTAATTAGGCAAATAAAGTGACCAAAGGAACTGTGTGAACCCAAGAACAATCAATGTCAGTGTGATATTGAGACACCCTGAAACATCACTCACAGACTTTGCCCTCTGGTCTTGTGTTAGCAAGGAGCAGCAAGGAAGTCCAGGCTACATATGTCCTTCCTCATGTACTCACATCTGCACCTGTGTACTCAGGGTATGGTGATCCTAACAAAGAGACCATGGAACTTAAGTTCCACTTGGTTTGTCTCTGGTACAAGACTGCAACTCCGATCTGAAGGGTCAAATCCTATGTGACATGGAACCCTATGTATGACTGATGGATGTTTCATTGCAGTTGCATTTTTGGTGACATGTTCCTCCCAGAGAAGTGGGACAAAAATGAAGCTTTTTATGTGGTTTGATTAACTGCCTTCTGAACTCTTTCAGTTACTGGGCATGGTTTGTTTCTAATGGAGCCTGTTGTGAACTTGCAACCTGGTTCCAGTTAGTGCTCTGTCTTACCTCTCTGCTTGCTGCCAGTGAAACTCAGAAAGAGCAGCCCTAGTCATGAGAATTCTATAATACTATGGATTCTATAATAGGACTACAATCCACAGGACAACTATTTTATCACTTTTGGATGGTGTAGTATTGGTATTACTATTAATAACTAATGACAGATATTGCATTATCTTGAGGTGTTTTATTATGATATTATTTTTGTATAATAGAGTGCATAAAGCTTTTATATTTGTTATGGATGTTATTGCACACCTCTTCTATTAATATCTAAGGTCTATTAAATGCTATACTATGGATAATGTAATAGTATTAAAACCTTAGGGCCATTATTATATTAGTTGTACTTCCAATAGTATAAATAATACATCAATTTTAAAAGGCAGCTATCATATCAGTTTGATATGTCAAAGTATGAATATCATATTAGTATTAAAAGCCAGAAATAAATCTTTAGGTAATGTTTAGAAACTCAAGTATGCATATCATCTTAGTACTAAAATAAACATTATAGTTAATGCATTAATTTTAATGATAATTCATAAAAATTATTTAATACCAAAAATGGAGATATTTTATTAGCATAAGGTTGTATAATATAAATATGCTAATGTCAAATGCTAAAGGGCACCTGTTTATTGTTTTAGATGTTAAATCAAGGATACTAAATAAATATTAAAATCCACAAATAAGTTATTATATTGGTTTCAGGGTTTATGGAAAAGATGGCATATAGTAATATTAAAGGCTACAGGACATATATTTTATTGGTTTTAGGTGATAATATGAATGTCATATTAGTATTTCAAGGTAAAGTAGAGTTAGTATATTCATTTTACATGTTAGGCTATGAATAACCCATTAGATTTAGAGGTCACAGCACAGCTTCTATATTTGTATTTAATACTCTAGTTTGGATATTATATTAGTATTTGAGTACTGTAAATGGATCTGATATCCATTTCTAGTGTTGTAATATCAGACAAATTATATTAATATTAAAGGACAGAACAGTTTCTTGTATAGTATTCCGTGCTATTGTTTGAAAATACTGTTAAAAAAAGGACATGAGACAGCAAAAATAGGAATATTGTATTATTATTGAATTCAACAGAGGAGCTATTATATATGTTTTAGATGGTCACTATGGGTATTATAATCATCTTTAAGGTCCCAGGGAATCTACAATAGTAATTTAATGTGGACTATTAAGAATATTTCTTCAGCATTAAAGACCATATGGCAGCTATTACTTTTAGAAGGTACAAAAATTTTATCACATTCATAATAAGGGTATCAAGCCAGACAGCTACTCTGTTAGTTTTAGATTTTATAGAATGGAAATCATATTAGTATGTACAACCAGAGGCTAGTGATTACAGCAGTTTTAATGCTATAGTATGAATATAATATCAGTATAAAAAGAACAAGGGACAGTTAAAAAATAACAGAATTCTTTTTTAAATTAAATTAAATTTATTTATTTTTAACATGTTGCTCAGGATTGAACCCAGTGCCTCACTTGTGCTAGGCAAGAGTTCTAACAGTAAACCACAAACACAGCACCAAAGGACAGTATTTATATGAGTTTAAGAGACCACATATTCCATATTACATAATTTTGAAAGGAGTTGGGAAGAATATTAATTATGGATGTAATATGATTGATAATATGTTGTCATTGAAAGTCAAAGGACAACTACTATATTAATTATAAATTCTAATATATGAATATTACATTAATACTAAAGTTAATACACAGTGCATACTAAGGATATTATGTGAGTGTCAGCTGTCACATTAAGGGGATTAGTGTCTTCAGTCACAGTGAGTATATTATGTGAGTGTCAGGTTCCACAGTGAGGATATTATGTTAGTGTCAGAAGTCAAGTGTAAACATTATATGAGTGTCAGAGGCCAGAGTGAGGGTATTTATGTCAGTTTCTCAGGTCAGAGTTATGATATTATGTGAATGTAAGTGGTCAAATGAGGTTGGTATTAGATTTTGTTTTGGTGAATATTCATGTGTGGAAAAGCATGATACTCACAATGATCTCAATCACATAAAATGTGATGTTATTTATGTGTACTCATGACCTGGAAGGCATGTCCAAGTAAGTCGCATGCAAATTAATAACTTTGTTCTTTGCTTGTATTTTTATTTTTCTGTAATTTACATGTTAACCTTTAAAAAATAAATGCTATTTTGAAAAAAGTGGTCAAGTGAGGATATATATGAATGTGAGAGTCCACAGGGTAAATACTTCATGAGTATTTTAGGCCACAGTGAAGATATTATGTGAGTGTTAGAGGTCAAGGGAGAATATTATGTTAAAGGGACCAGAATGAGGATAAGTAATTGTCATAGACCACATAAGGATATTCTGTGTCATTAGCTATTGTGAGGTAATTACCAGAGTGTCAGAGGCATTGTGAAGTTATTATGTGAGTGTTGGTAGGCAGATTAAAGATATTATGTGAATGTGAGCTGCCAGAATGAAGACATTATGCATCAGAGGCCAAAATGAGGGTAATATTTGGATTTCAGTGGCTACAGTGAGGACAGATTGTCAAGGTTAGTGGTCAGAGTGAGAATATTATGTGAGAACCTGAGGCCATAAGAAGGATATCATATGAATGACAGAGGCCAGATAAGGACTTTATTTGGGTGTCAGATTTTATAGTGAGGGTGTAATATGAGTTTAAGAGGCCACATTGAGGGTATTTTATGTGTGTCAGAGACCAGATGAAGAGGAAGAGTCAGAGGTTAGAGTATGGACATTATGTGCATGTGATTATTAATAATGATATTATGTAAGTGTCAGAGTCCAAAGTGAGGGTATTATGTGAGTGTGAAAGGCCACGTGTTATTATGTGAGTTTCAGAGGTCACAGTGAAGATATTATGTGAAAGTCAGAGGCCACATTGAGGTTTATATGTGAGTGTCAGAGGCCACAATCAGGGTTTTATGTTAATACCAAGGTAAGAGTACAGGGGGTTTTTGAGTCAGACCAAGGGAAGATATGTGATTGTCATGGCAACAGTGAGTGTATTATATGAGTGTCAGAGGACACAGAATATCATGTGAGACTAAAAGAACATAGTGAGTATATTGTGTGTCAAAAGGCACAGTAAGTATTTTATATAAATGTTTGAGGCCACACAGATGACATTAAATCAGTGTTAGATGCCAGACTATGTTTATTGAATGTCAGAGGCCACAGGGAAGATACTCAATAAATGACAGTGGTGACATTGAGAATATTATGTGTCAGTGGTAAGAGTGATGATATTATGTGAGTGTCAGAGGCAACAGTGAGGGAATTATGTAAATCTTATTGGCCACACTGAGGGTATTATATTAATACAAGAAGCCACATTGAGGCTGTTATGTGAATGTCAGAGGCCTCTGTAGTGGTATTTTGTGAGTTTTAGAGGTCAGAGTGAGGGTATTAAGTAAATGTCAGAGATTTAATTGTGTGTATTTTGTAAGTGTTAGAGACCACAGTGATGGCATTATATGAGTGTGAAAACCAAATGAGGATGGTATGTGAGAGGCAACTATCCCAGAAAGAATATTGTATGAGTGTGAGAGGTTACAGATGGGACATACTGTCAATCACAGGGACAACACTGTGGAAATTTTGTGGGTATCAGTGGCCACAATGAGGATATTTTGTCAAGTCATGTGCTAGAATGAGGATATTATGAGTGACCCAAGTCACAGTGACTGTCTTGGACCTTAGTGATTGTATTATGTGTGTCAGAGGTGAAAATTATATTATGTGAGTGTATAAGACCACATTGAAGGTATTTGATGAGTATTAGAGGCCACATTGAGGGTAGTATATGATCATCAAGGTAATATTGATGGCATTTTGTGAGTGTCAGATGCCATGTGAGGATATTATGTGAATAGCAGGGGCAAAAGTGAGTATATTAAGTGAGTGACAGAAGTCACAGTTAGATTATTATGTGAGGGTCAGAGGTCAGATTGAATCTATTATATGAATATCTGACACCACTTGTGGATATTTTATGAGTGTCAGAAGCTACACTGCAAGCATCATGTGAGGGTCTCAGGTCGCAAAAAGGTATTTTGTGCATGACAATTCACATTGAATGTAATATGTGATTATTGGAGGTCAATCTGTGGGTATTATGTGAGTATCACAGGTTAGAATGAGGATACTATGCCAGTATCAGAGACCAAAATGATGACATTATAAGTGAAAAAATTCACAGAGAGGATATTATATAAGTTTCAGACATCACAATGAGGGTATTATGTCAATGTCAGAGGTCAAATTGAGAATATTTTATATGTGTCAGAGGACCCAGTGAAAATATTTATGTGACTTTCAGAGAACACAGTATGATATTATGTGAGTGACAGAGACCAGAGTGGTAGTAGTCTGTCTGAGGTCAAAATGTCTGTATTATGTGCTTGTCAGAGACCAAAATTGGGGATGATTTATGTGAGTGTCAGAGGGTACAGTGATGGTATTATGTGAGTGCCAGGGTCACAGTATAGTTATTATGTGTCAGAGGTAGCATTAATGATATTATGTGTCAGAGGCCAATTAAGGATATAAAGTCTGTGTCAGAGGTCAAATTGAGTGCATAATATGAGTGTCTGAGATCACAGTGAGGTTATTATTTGAGTGTCAGTGGTCAAAGTGAGAATATTACATTAGTGTCAGAGGTCAAGTGAGGATATTTTGTGAGTGTCATAATCCAAAGTGAGGGTATTACATAAGTAAGAGAGGTCCCAGTGAGGTTACATTGTGATTATAAGAGGTCACAGTGAGGACATTATGTGTCAGAGATCATGTGAGGATATTATGTGACTATCAGACTCACAGTGAGGATATCATGTGAGTGTCACATAACAAGTTAGAAAATTAGGTGAGTATAAGGGAGACCAGGAAAGATAAATTAAAGTGTCCAAAGTCATTTCAGAAAATAATGTGAGTGTCAAAGATCACAGTGAGGACATAATGTTATTAAGAGTGGCCACAGAGGTATTATGTCAGTTTCTAAAAAAAAACAATGAGAATATTATTTGAGTGTCACAGGACTCAGAATGGGAATTTTGTGAGAGTCAGAGGACACATTGAGGGTATTCTGTGAGTGACTCAGGCCATGTAAGTTTATTATGTGTGTTAGAGAGGTCACACTGAAGTTATGTGAGTAACAGAGGTCACACTGAGGATAATATTTCAAAGTTAGAGGTCAAAGGAGGGTATTATGTGTCCATCAGAGACCACAGTGTGTATATTTTATGAGTGTCATAGACCACAGTGAGGGTAATAAGTAAGTGTTAGAGGTCACAGTGAGGGTAATATAGTATCATATCAGAGATAATGGTCAATAGAGGACATTTGTGTCAGAGGTCAGAGTGAGGGTATAATGTGTCATATGTCACATTGAGGGTATGACATTAGTGTTAAAGGGCAAGTAAGGATATTTTTGAATGTCACAAGTGACAATGAGCTTATTTTGTGAGTGTGAGATGTCAGAATGAGGATATTGTTGAGTGTCAGTAGTCAAGGCAGGCTATTTTGTGACTATCAGAGTCACAGTGAAGATATTATTTGAGTGTCACATGCCATAGGGAGGTAAAGTATGTATAATAGGAAGCAATAATTATATTATGCCAGTGTCAGTGGTCACAGTGAGGTTGTTATGTCACTCTTAGGGTTTTATGTGAGCTTTAGAAGCCACTATGAGGAGACATGAATATCAGAGAAAAAAGTGAGGTTATATTGTCAGTTTCAGAGGCCACAGTAAGAGTATCATAATTGTACCTGAAGTCATACTGAAGGTATTCTTTGAGTGACATAGGTCACAAGAAGGATATGTTTTCCTTTTCAGAGGTCACTATGGGGGTATTATGTGAGTGTAAGAGGCCATTTTGGTTGCATAATATGACCTTCAGAGGTCACCCTGTGCATATTTGGTGAGCATCATTGCTAAAACAGAGGTAAGTACCTGAGGGTCAGAGTTCACAGTGAGGTATTATGTGAATGACAAGGCAAATTGAGGATAATATTTGAGTGTCAAAAACCAAAGTGAAGGTGTTATATGTCAGAGTGTATTTTGAGGGAATCATGTGAGAGTCAGAAGTCACAGAAAGGATATTATATCTGAATCAGAGGTCACAGTGAGGTTATTATATGAGTGTCAGAAGTGACAATTAGAGTATTATAAGTGTTATAAGTCCCAGAGAAGTTATTATGACTGAGTTTATGTAGTGTGAGACCACAGTGAAGATATTATATCAGCATCAGAGGTCACAATGAGGTTATAATGTGAGAATCATAAGTCATGATGAGGGCATTATGTAAGCATCACAGGCCACAGTGAATGTATCATGTGTCAGTGGTCACACTTATGATATAATCTAAGGTCACACAGAATATTAAGTCAGTGTCAAAGTTCTCAGTAAGGGTATCATTTGAGTATGAGAGTTCACAGTGGGGGTATTATATGAGTATCAAAGTCACACAGAGTGCTATGTGACACAGGAAAAGTGAGGATATTATATGTAAGGGGATATATTGAGAAAATATTTTCAACATTAGGCACCATACTGTGAATACTTTATGACAATAACAGGTTATGATGAGGGTATTTTGTTAGAGTCACAGACCAAGTGAGAACATTGTATGAATGTCAGAGGTCACATTGATGTTATGATATAAACATCAGAGATCAAGTGAGGATATAATGTGTGCCACAGGCAACAGTGCAGGTACTATGTGTGTATCAGAGGAGAGGCCAAATTGAGAATAGTATTTGACTGTCAGAGGTCATATTCATATTATTAAATGAATATAAGAGGACAAAATGGGATATTATGTCAGTGTCATAGGACATGGTGAGGATAATAAGTGAGTGCTCACTGTCACAGTGAGTATATTGTTAGTTTAAGAGGCCATGCTAAATTATTATGTAGTGTCAGAGCTCAGTGAGTTATTGTAATAGTGTCAGGGGTCACTGTAATGCTATTATGTAAGTGTCAGAGACCAGAGTGAGGGAATTATGTGAGTGTCAGAAGCCACAGTGAGGGTTTCATTGCAGTGTCAAATGCCCGAGGTAGAATGAGTGTCAGGGAGTGCTGTGAGTGTATTATGTTCATGTCTGAGGTCACTCTGAGATAAATGTATGAGCATCAGAAGCCACAGTGAGGATATGATGTCAATCAGAGGACATATTGTGGGTATCAGGTTTGTGTCTCAGGTCACACTAAAGAAATAATATGAGTGAGACATGTCACTGTGATGGTATTATGTCAGTATCAGAGGTCAGAATGAGGGTGTTACATGAACATCAGAGAACACAGTAGTGTATTATGTGAGTGTCAGCAGCCAAGTGAAGATATTATATGAATGGCATAGGATAAAATGAGTGTATTATGTGAGTGTCAGTGGTCACAGGAAACTACTATATGTCTGAGATCATACTGACTTTCCTGTGTTGATGTCAGAGGCCACAGCGAGGATATTTTGTGGGTGACGGATGTTATGTAACAATAATATGTGAGTGCTAGAGGTCACGTTGAGAATTTTTTTTGTGTCATCAGTGTCCACAGTAAGGGTATTATGTGAGTGACACAAGGCCAGTAAGGATAGTATTTCAGTATCAGAGGACAAGTGAGAATACTATGCAAAAGCCAGAGGTCACATGAAGGTATTATGGGAGTGTTTGAGTCACAATGAGTAAATTATATAATGTCAGAGGTCTGGTGAATATATTGTGAGACTTCAAACTGAGGATATTTTGTAATTGTCAGAGGGCAGAATGAAGGCATTATGTGATGGACAATAAGCACAGTGAAGGCATTAGGTGAGTTTCAAAAGCCTCAGTGAGAATATTCTGAGTGTCTGAGGGCACATTTTTGGTATTATGTGTGAGACAGCATATGCATATTAGTATCTGAGTTTACACTGAGGGCATTATATGAGTGTGAGAAATCACAGTGAGTGCATTTTTTGAGGATCAGAGGTCACATTAGGGTATTTTTTCAGTGACAATGGTTATACTTAGGGTATTATTTGAGTGCCTGAGGTCACACTGAGGGTATTATGTGAGTGTAGTCATACTGAGGTAATTATGTGTCAGAGATCACAGAGTATAATATGTGAGGATCAGAGATTACAGTGAGAATATTATGTCAGTGTCAGAGACGAAGTTGCTGAGGGGGTTTAGGCAGTAGGGAGAGAGAGGATATTTTGTGTTTTACAGATCACTTTCATGCTTTTATATCAGAAGTTCCAGTATGGTAATATGTGAGTATCAGAGATAACAGTGAGCAAATTTGTATGAGAGTCAATGTTCACACTGATTGTACTATGTGAGTATAAAATTCAGAATGATATGTCAGTTTCAGACACAAAGTGAGGATATTACATCAGTGTCATAGGCCACATTTAAGGTATTATGTAAGATTCAAAAACCTCATTGAGTATAATATGTGTGTAGGAAGCCAAAATACTGGTATTATGTGAGGGTCTGAGGTCACAACGGGGATATAATATGTCAGTGATAACAAGGAAGGAATTATGTAAGTGTCAGAGACTGATTGAGGACATTCTGTGTTAGTGGCCACAGCATGGTATTACATGAGTGTTTGATGCCACACTGAGTGTATTATGTGAGGAACTCATGTGACAGTGAGTGTAATATGTGAAAGACAATATGTAAATGAGAAGATATTTTTTAAATGTCAGAGGCCACAGTTAGGAAAAAATTTCAATCTTGGGGCTATTCTGAATTAATATATGAATATATGTGAACATTATAAGTATATTTGAGAGCATCAGATGCCACAGTGAGTACATTTTGTCATTCACAGGGGTCATAATATTATGTGACTCTCAAGGTCACAGTGATGATATTGTATGAATGTCAACATCAGAGTGAGAATGTGAGAGTCACAGACCAAGTGAGGATATTATGTGAATGTCAAAAGCCACAGTAGGGTATTATGTGAATGTCAGATGTCACATTGAGCATGATATGTGAGAGTTAGAGGTCCCGGTGAGGGAATTAGTTGAGTATCAGAAGTCAGTGAAAATGCTCTCTATGATAGGCCTTGGTGAGGGTGTTATGTAAGTGTCAGAGGCCCAAGTAAGGATATTACATGAATTTCAGAGGCCAGAGGAATGTAGCATATTATTGTAGCAGGACACAATGAAGGTATTATGTGAGTGTAAGAGATTATAATGAGAACATTATGTGAGTGAACCAGACCATGTCAAGATTTTATGTGACTATCAGAGGACACATTGCTCCATTTTTGAAATTAAAAAAATGCTTATCTTGAAAGATTGACTAGGAAGTTTAAGGAACATACACAGGATTTCATGGATGCTCAGTACACAGCTGTCATGTCCATGATGATGAGAAAAATGGATGTGGGTTAAGAAGAGAGAATAGAGACAAGAGGTACAACAGAAAATGCAACATGTTGGGACCAGGAGCCCCAAATTCTCCCATGAAGTGTAAGCTAATTTTTGCCAGGTCTGGTTCTAAGGTCTTGATATGAGGAATGGGCCACTTCCCAAACTAAGACCATTTTCTGAAAGACCATTTCCCTTGCTAAGCCAAACTTAGACTGGAAACAATTATGTCCAAAATCCTCCTAGCCATGGTGTGCCATGTCCTTCAGGGAGTCACAACTTGAGGTCAGTACACTCTTGGCTAATTGAAGTTTAATTTTGCAGTCATTCTTTCTGGGCACATTGGACTAAGTGTTGAGTTGAAGGCCAGCACAGATTCTTAGGCAAGTCTGATATGGCCCACAGTGTCCTAGGATTATCTAGCCAGTGCAATTTTTAGCCTTAACAAGTAGTAATGATATTAAGGGGACCAGGACTCTAGTTTCATTCTAGTGGTAAAAAGCAGCATATCAACATATGAACTTCAACAGTGCAGATGAAGGAGCTTTCTTGTGGAGTCTTGCTGAGGGGGTTCAGGCAGCAGGGAGAGAGAGAAAAAGACTCAGAGAACCTCAGCAGTGGCTGGCAGCATAGTTTGGAACCCTTGAATTCCCTTACAATGCTAGAGGACAAGCCAGAAGCAAAAGGTTCACTTGTAAATATTCACCCGGGATGGGAAAATCCCTGAGGTCAGGGTCAGGGCTCAATGCCCAGACAACATTGACACATTTAATCCCATGGGAATGTTCATTTTGATTCTGAATATTTAGGGGGAAACCCTCAAGATGACTTGGATTCCACAATATCCAGTGCCATTATTCTTTGCATGGCACCTTCCATGGGGCAGGACAGGTGAGGCACACCTAGATCAGCTTCCTATCATTAGTTCCCAGTGGCAGGTGTGTAGGGTTTGTAGGAGATATTTTGGTGTCCCAGGAAGCTCTGAGGCTCTAAGTGGGGACAGTGTGCCTAATCAGGTCTCATATCTCTATATTTCTGCACACTACCCCACAAGTTTACTAGCAGTACTATATTGAATGTTTGAGACCTTTTGCTCAGCAAGTACATCATCAGATGGCACAGTAGTAATCTCATCCTGCATGCGACTTTCTATTTTTCTTTACATTTGAGTGTTTTCTGAGTTACATAAGCGACCATATTTTTAACTATCATTCTTAAGTCTGTATAAGAGTTGTGAAACAATGTAACAACTGATTCAGTCATATTGCTCCTCTTGAATATTTAGTTTCCTCAAGATTTTAGCTATTATGAAAATAATCTGGAAAATGTAAAGATCTTACCAAAAATAGTAAAATTAGAGTGAATGTAGAGGAATTTTGGTTGGGGAAAGAATTCTGTTGTCTCCCATCCCTTTCCAACAAGACCAGTCTTCCTTGGAATCCTGTTTCCTTTGCGCAAGTTCAGTCCTTGAATGGCCCAGAACTTTGCCCCTTAGACTGTGTCACTTGCTCCTACTCAACTCTATTCCTGGTGAAGTTGTGCTGAATCTTGGAGGGTGGGAAGCAGTCTCCCCTCTTGGCTATCCCCCACCAAAACTGGAAGAAGACTCAGAGGTAGCCAGACTGAAGCTTAGTTGTAAATTAGGGCTGAACAAAAGGGAGTAGAGTCCCTGACTGTGAGAAAAAAGGGCACAGGTCACAGCCTGACACCCGAAAGACACAATGACTCCATAGTTCTTTCTAAGGAAGGTAAAATTTACTACATGTGCAGCATCTGGTTTATGCGGTCACATAAAATCTTTCCCATTCACAGGATGGAAAGTCTTGGAGTCTTCAGGAGGAGGGTGGGGTGGGTTGGCATTTTTAAATATTTTTAGGTGACCCATGCCTGTGATTTCTATTTCTTTAGGATCATTTGAGTCTAGCAGATTATGTGGTTAACTTTCCAGGTCACAGAATATACTTGTGATTGCATTGTCATATTATAGAAACTAGATTATTCTAGAGTGAAGGGTTAATAATCTGTCCTTGGAGCGAGAAGCCCAATGTAATTTGTGGTGGAAACATTTTCAGTTGAATAAACAATGACCATGTGCCAGGAGTCAGGGAACATTAATTCAGTATAGCTGTACCCCAGTTGGTCGTGCAAGATGGGAGACAAAGACCCTCAGAGCTGGCTTGCTTCTCTGTACACTGAGGACATTTTCCTGCATGCTCTCAAAAGCCCTTTTTTCTTTTGGTGGCTCCTTGTTCTTCCATTGAGATTGGTCTCTGACAGATATTTGAGAAGCAGATGGACAGTAGGAGAGTAGGAAAAGATGTGACTGCTCAGCCTAGTACTACCTGACTTCCTGGGGACACTATGCAAATCTGGTTTCTTCTTTCTAGAGAATTTAACAAGCAATACTCACAGAATAGTTAAATTAGGAGTTATGATATGACTCAATGGTCAGGAAAGAAGTTGTTGGAAAGAACCATGACCCCTCAATTAGATCACATCTAAAAGCATATGTGTTTGGAAACTAAGGATGCAGTGACCAGAACCAGGAACCTGGTTTTGAAGTGTGTGAACTTGACTACATTTGGGGTAGTATATCTTCCTGGCCTCCTGGCTGAGGGAATTTGGGACATCCCCACATTTATCTCTGAGTGCAATGGAGATTAAAGGAGTGCCTGGATAACTGCATGTGGCAGAAGAGCACAGGGGTCATTGGTGTTCTGGTATGACCCAGTAGCTCCAATTCTCCAAGCTCAGTCTGAAGACCCTGCCTCAGATGAATGATTTTGAAGATGCACATATGACTGGTAATTAATTTAGTAGTTCTATGGAATTTTGAAGTCAATTATTATTTGGGGCAAATGATACTCATTTTTATTGAACATTTTCATAAACCACTGAGGTTTAATATATTTTAGTAAGTAAAACAGGCAAGGTGACTTAAAAAAAATAAGTAAACAAAATTAACTCAAGTGCAAAAATTACAAAGATGATGTGAAAATAAATATATTTGGAAACCACTATAAGATGTGAGCAGATAGGAAGTTTTCCAAACTCAGCCACAAACTGACTGGTGCAGGGCCTCCATGAGGTGCTATCAAAGAGTGTTCATCTTTTCTGTTTCCTTTCTTCCTTCTCGAGGTCTATGATAATTTTTTGTACCTCAGGGAGACTATTAGTGCACTGGTAGTCCAAGAATGATTTAAAACATACCGTTGGAGGCTGGATTTTTCTTTATTTTCTGGCTCTACCACTTTCAAGACCAGTGGCATTGGGAAGGAAGTTTAACACCCTCTGAGCCCTGGTCTCCTTGTCTATGAAGAGGAGGTGTCCTGATACCTGGGTTCTTTCACAGTGCCATGAGGTGACATAGAGGCTTCCCAACTCTGTGGTGTAGTCAACTATTCCCCTGCATATCAGAGGGGAGTGTGGAAAGTGATGGCAGAGAATGGGATAGCAGTGACTGAGATTGGGGGTCTCTGAGGGCCTCATGGTTGTGGCATGCCTGGTGCCTGGGAATGTTTCTGTACAAGGACACAGGATATTGGGCTGCTGCTGTGGCAATGCCCTGCATAAGGAGACTCTGTGTAAGAGCTCTGTCAACTCTGATCTTGATCTCAGTCTTATAGTTCCTGGGAAGGAAGAAATTTTTATGCTTGACAAACACAGTATTTCACCAGCTCCAGTCCTCTTGTGTCTGCCCACTTTAGAATAACTTTTAACAATGGATTTTCTTGAAACACAAAGCTCCTAACATTAAACTTTGCAACAGTGGATTGCAACTGAGGAAAAGCTACTTAGATGTCCTAGTTTCTGTGACTTTCCTGAATACAGAGAATAATGGTTTCATAAGCATTAACCTGATAATGAGACATATATAAATAAGGATTCCTGTTATAAATCTTTAGATCTACATCTCCATCAGAGACCAGAGCTCCATTTTATCCCAGTGTAATCTTCAAAATCTGGGTGAATCTTGATTTCCTAATCCCCTTTTGTCCCTCACTTGAACTGAAAATTTAGCCACATTTGTCGCATCCCCTCTGCCCGCAGAGAGAGACACGGCAAAAGTCTGAAGCTTTGGAAGTTTATTGTGCACAGTGCTTCTCTTACCCCTAGCTTCTTGCGCACTCCCAGCTTCCCTTCTCCCAGCTTCTCCCAGCTCCTGCGTACTCCCTGCTTCCAGCTTGGCTTCAACCTCCGCCTTCGCCGCTTCTTCCGTCCATTCCACTTCTGCCTCTTCCTCAGCTTCTTCCCTCTACTCTCCCACCCACCAGGCTTATATACACTTCAACCAATCAGGGGAGAGTACACAAGATAAACGCGGACAGCTGCAGGCATAGGATGGGTACACGAGGGGGGGGCATGCTCTAATCACATCGTTAACTAGCCAATCATTGGAATTCGCTGGTTGTTTACTGTATAGCTGGCCGCTTTTAGCTCAGCGTCAGGCGCCATCTTGACCATGCCCAAGGCTGGGGGTCCCGGGAACCCCCACAGATCCCCCTTCTTTAATATTAAACTAAGGCTCGGGACCGTGTCTGTCTTAGGCTGAGTGGTCAGCATATGTCCTTACCCGTCGTCAGAGCCTGCAGAGCATGCTGCAGCTCCTGTCTTAGGTCGGCACACAGCCACCTCCTTCATTACCCGTCTTTGACTACCGATCCAGCATCAAGAGCCATACTAATGGGGGGCTGTCGGCCTTTAGGGCGGTCATGGCCTGATGAAAGATAATTTGATCTCTCTATTGGCTAGCTCGTAGATGCATGCCAAAATGAATGAAGAGAAGGAGGCCAAGGCAGAGGAGTACCACTATAGCTCCTAAGCCTGCCCGCTGTTTGACAAATCTATAAACAGAAGAAGAACCATATAGCCATATTAAATACAGAAACAATATACATCCCAATGGAGTTACAATATGGGCAACACAAAGCAGCTCTTAGGGAATAAACGCATCCCAGTCCCAAAAGTTCTTGCAAGGTATCCACTTGTTCTTATAGTGAGTCCACTCTCCGATAGAGTCTCTATGGTCTGCAAGGCTGCAGCTGCATTTTCGGCCAAATGATCGTTGTTGCGGTTGTGTCAATGCTGCTACTGCAAGGACTGTGGTGGCAATGATCACGGCTGTTGCAATGTCAAAGCCTCTTCTGTTTCTTGATAATAGCACCGGCAATTCTGTATCTGCAACAAAAGCTAGGACTGGTAGGAAGGTAGGAATGCGCATCAGAATCCAGCACTGTGAAAGATATTAGTAGTGTTAGTTAGCAGAAACATGAAGAGAAGAAATACACAAGCTGGCATGGGAGGAAAGGTAATATTTCTGGTATAGTTAAGGTCAGCAGAACAAGTTGTCCTACTCTGGGTCTGATCAGCATGATTCCAATGGCAAAGTGCAAAGGTTCTTCCTGTTAAAGCAAAGAAAGGCTAGAGATCGGTGTATCCTTGTCACCAAAACAGCACGACCTGAAAAATGACAGGCTTGTAGAGAAATTGATGAAGAATAAGAGAAGAAAGGATAAAAAATGTGTTAATTAGAAATAAAAGATATGGCCAGACTGACAATGGCTCATAGGTTCCGGGTTTGCCTTTCCGTCTGAGTTTCTGTTATTGGAGGAAGGCTCAGGCTCGTCACCGCGAGGAGGAACAGCATCACTTGCATGTTGTAAAACTCTGACCAGCCTTTCTGGAATCCAGACTGGAGTCAGTTGATCCTGTGGGAAAATACAAACAGACCCTCGGACCCAACGAAGGACTGGATCCGGTCCTTTCCAACAACCTGTCAGGATATCTTTCCATTTTGCCCATACATGAGGAGTATTATGGGGATTATGATGTCGATCAGCTGCAGAATGGCCATCCCTATCCAGAGTTAAGAAATTTAGAATGAAAAGAGCTAAGTTAAGTTTATCTTTAGGAGACTTGTAGGAGGCTCCTATTCCCCCTTTTTGTTTATTTAGACAATTTTTTAAAGTAAGATGTGCTCTTTCCACAATGCCCTGTCCCTGAGGATTATAGGGGATGCCAGTGACTGATTGGATGTTAAATGTTTGTAAAAACAACCGAAAGCTTTTGGAAGTATAAGCAGGACCATTATCTGTTTTAATAACTTTAGGTATGCCCCAGCCAGCAAATGCTTGTAGGCAATGTTGAATGACATCTTTTACCTTTTCTCCAGAATGAGCGGAAGCCATAATGACTCCTGAAGCAGTGTCTACTGACACATGTACCTACTTAACAGTACCAAATTCAGGAATATGGGTTACATCCATCTGCCAAATATGACCAGGTAGCAGTCCCCTGGGGTTAACTCCAAAGGATTGTACTGGGATTAAAGGAGCACAATGTTGACAATTTTTTACTATTTGTCGAGCCATACATTTAGATATAGGAAATTTTCTGCTCAAAGTAGTGGAATTTACATGAAATTTTTCATGAAAGAGTTTTGCTTGTTCCTCTATGGAAAAGACAAAAATTGATTTGGTGGCCATATCTACCAAGTCATTAGCATTGGCCAAAGGTCCTGGTAAATTAGAATGAGCTCTAATATGTCCTACATAGAATAGATGTTTACGCTGTAGGATAAGGTTTTGTAGCATAGTAAAATAAGAAGCTACAGTGGACATAGAAGAAATATGGGGTACCGTTTCAAGAACCTGTAAAGCGTTGACGACATATGAGCTATCAGACTGGAGATTGAATGGCTGATTATCTGCTAATTTAAAGGCCAATATTACAGCTGCAAGTTCAGTAACCTGTGCGGAGTTGGGTGGAACTATTATGGTGTGAAGTTGTTTACTGATAAGTACTGCACCTACTCCGTTTTTGGAGCCATCAGTAAAAATGGTTACACAGTCTTTAAGAGGCTGGACACTAGTCACTTTTGAAAAAACTATGGGAGTATTTTTACAGAATTGAATCCAGGGATGTTGGGGGTAATGGTTATCGAACTGAGCTGAGGTGGAACAATATAATACTGACCAATCGTCATCATTATTAATTAGCCATTTAATTTGCTGAGTGGAATAAGGAGTTATAATAATAGACGGATGGATTCCAAAAACAGTAATGCAAGATTCTATTCCCTTGAATATTACCTGAGCAATAGCTTAGGGATATGATTGCAATGTTTTAGCCGGAGAGCTAGGGAGATTTATACTTTGCAAAGGTCCTCCTTGCCAAACTATGCCAAAAGGGGTATGTTTGTTAAGAATATTGGAGTATTCCAAGGAGAGGTAGAATGTTGTAAATGACCTGCTTGTACCTGCTCTTGTACTAACTTATGAGCTGCCTCTAGCTTTTCTTTTGTTAGGGGCCACTGTGGAATCCAGCGAGGCTTATCATCTTTCCATACTATAGGGATTGATGGTTCATCAGTGGTCCCTAGGAAAAACCCAATCCATGAAAATCATTTTTTTTTGTGGAAGTAAAGGCAGTGGTTGGGTAGATCCTTGACTATGTCTTCCTAATCTTACAGGAGTCCCTTGGTAAATCTAATCAGTGATGAGTTTCATATCCATTTGCTGCAGGACATCTCGTCCCCATAGGCTAATAGGAACATTACAGACATATGGTTGAAATATTCCTGTGTGTCCCTCTGTATCTTTCCATGATAATGAGGAAGCACTTTGATTGGGGCTTTCTGCTACTCCTAAGCCTCTCAAGCTCTGAGCTGCTGTGATCAACGGCCAGTGCTTTGGCCAGACCATTGCGCTAATAATACTTTTGTCTGCTCCCGTATCCAACAAACCTGCAAATTCCATATTTCCCACTTTTAATTTTAGGAGGGGCCTCTGTCCCATGTCCATAGTAAGGTTTATTAAAGTGGTTCCTGTTGATCCAAAACCTCCTTGTCTTTTATTTGTATTTTTACTGGGCCACAAAGAATGTCGACTGGGCAATATAAGCATTTGTGCAATGCGATCCCCTGGAGAGATGACCGTAATTCCTTTTGGTGAAGAGACCAAGGCTTTTATTTGTCCAGTGAAATCAGGATCAATAACCCCTGGGTGTACTATAAGTCCTTTTAGTGTTGAGGAACCTCTACCTAGTAATAGCCCTACACTGTTCTGTGGGATTTTTTCATGCCAATCAGTATCAATCATCTGCACCCCCATATCTGGGGTTAGTATGAGTCTGGAGGTGGCATAGATGTCCAATCCGGCACTTCCTAAGGTGGCTCTGCGCTCCCCTTCTCTGTGGGAGGATACCACCGTCGGGGAACTTGTTGAATTACCCCGTACATTTGTTGCGGGCCCCGGGGAGGGCCCTGTCTCCCGTTTTTTTGAAGTTTAGAATTTAAACCTAAAAAATTACCTTCCCTATCTCTAATAGACTGACAGGCACTGCTCCAATGATTTCCCTTTCTGCATCTTGGACATAGCCCAGGTCCGGTTCCCGAACTATTCCCTGTATAGATGTTCCCACCTTGAGCAAGGAACAGCCTTTTGTTTGGACAAGTGGCTTTTAGATGTCCCATCTGTTCACACACAAAACACGATCCTAAAGACTCTTTATTAGTTCTTTGAGGGGGTCTCCCCTGGGCTTGTGCAAGTGCGGCAGACAACAAGGTGGTTTGTCTGTCTATGGCTGCTACAAAGGCACTGCTCTGCGCCGAAGTATCATTTACATCTCTACACACTTTTAAGTAGGCGGACAAATCTTTGTTTCTCCATGGTCTTATGGCCTCCCTACACCACCTGTTAGCTTGTTCGTAAGCCAATTGCTTTACTAGGGGCATGGCTTGCTCTGCATCTCCAAAGATGCGTGATGCCGTCTGAATTAGCCTATCGACGAAGTCTGCATAGGGCTCATTACTCCCTTGAGTTACTTTTGACAACTGGCCTTGTAAATCTCCTGTTCCTTGTAATGTTTTCCAGGCCTTGGTTGCAGCCACGGCAATTTGTGCATAGACTGCTGGATGATAATTAAGCTGTGCCTGAAGAGTCTCATAAGGTCCCACGCCCATAAGCATGTCCCTATCGACCTGGGGATTTCCCGCTGCCGCATTTCGGCGGGCGGTATCCGTAGATATTTCTTGCCATGATGTTTTCCACATAAGGTACTGTCCCCCAGACAGAGCAGCCCTAGCAAGATTAGTCCAGTCCTGGGGCATAAGGTGTAACAGATTTTACTATAGTTATCTCTTATCTTTTGTTAGGGCATTATCTCCTTGCTGCTGATTTTGTGCATCTATTGAAACGTATTGGCCTTTTCCTATTAACATTTCTATCGGGAAACCTTGCCACTATGTTTCTGCAAGCAGTTTCAACAGCTGAGCTCTCCAATTAGCCATTGTTCTCCAAATAACACTGCTCTGCATAGTCTTAACTGCCTCTTTAAAGTTTTTTCAATGGTTGATGGTATCTCCAATTGCTTCTCAAATACGGGCAGGTTTTACAAATCCTGAAGCTCTTTTTATTAGGCTTAGGTTTCTCCTACCTTTTCCCTTGTTCTTAAGTTTTCACTACCATTTGGCCATTTCTTTTTGGGGGTTTTTTGTGTTAGACTTAGTTCCTTTTTTCCCTTGTTCTTAGATTTTTTGAGCAATTATTTTCTAGGTCACCACCACTCAATCTTTCCTCACTTTATTCTCTTTAAGCGTTCTTTTCTGTTACTATTAGACCCTGTTCATGAAGATCCCCCTTGTGGCACACTGAGCAGCTTTTTTTTACTTTGCTGTTTTTTTTTTTTTTTTTTTTCTTCTCTCTCTCCCCTCAATGGCGTCCCATTGTTTTTTAATAGTTCCCTGAGGGGTTACTGCATTCAGACCCCATTGTTACTAATTTGAATAGCTTTAGTTATGGCAATTACAATAACAGTGGCCTAGCTGCCAGGAGCAACGAGATTACTGAAAGGAAAACTATCAAGTGCGCATTAAAATTTTTATAGCGGCTTTTCATGTACTACCTAATTGGACCGCTCCAAGCGTGTTTCTACTTTCACTTTAATTAGACCGCATTCCACGCGCCAGGACCGCTGATGGTGTGTCCCGATACCGGACCACCTTCCGTGTGTCCTTATTTTTATTTTAATTGGACTGCATTCCGCGTGCCCCCAGGACCGCTGATAGCGTATCCTGATACCCTTTAACTGGACTGCATTCCGCGTATCCGGATAGTCGCTATACCGCGAACGTCGAGGCGCCTCTCCTTTACCTGTTTACCTTTTTTGACTTCTTTATAACCGGTTTAGCTTGTTAAAAAAATTTTAAGATATCTTACCTTGTCCTTTTTATCTTCCCGGGTTTCGGCACCAGCTGTCGCGTCCCCTCTGCACGCAGAGAGAGACACGGCAAAAGTCTGAAGCTTTGGAAGTTTATTGTGCACAGTGCTTCTCTTACCCCTAGCTTCTTGCGCACTCCCAGCTTCCCTTCTCCCAGCTTCTCCCAGCTCCCGCGTACTCCCTGCTTCCAGCTTGGCTTCAACCTCCGCCTTCGCCGCTTCTTCCGTCCCTTCCGCTTCTGCCTCTTCCTCAGCTTCTTCCCTCTACTCTCCCACCCACCAGGCTTATATACACTTCAACCAATCAGGGGAGAGTACACGAGATAAACGCGGACAGCTGCAGGCATAGGATGGGTACACGAGGGGGGGGCATGCTCTAATCACATCATTAACTAGCCAATCATTGGAATTCGCTGGTTGTTTACTGTATAGCTGGCCGCTTTTGGCTCAGCGTCAGGCGCCATCTTGACCATGTCTAAGGCTGGGGGCTCTAGAAACCCCGACACACATTAGTCACAGCAGGGGAATCTACCCAGAATATTTTTATCTGTCTCCAGTGTCTGCTTTCTCTTCTTCCAGAAATAACTCCCAATTTTTCCTGGAATCCTTCCTCTGCATTTTACCCTACATTGTGTGAGTTGGGAATATGATCAAGTCTAATAAATTGGAGTTATGGAAACCAACTGAAAAAGAAAACACAGTCTGCCAAGTTAGCTTGAACTGGTCCACACAGACTTCTTTCAGAGGCCCACAAATGGCTCATAGGAGTTGAGCATGGAAATCTTACTGCCATCTTGTAGTTACAGAAGAAGTCAGAAAATGGGATGGAAACTAAGAGATGAAAAGACAAAGAAAAAAAAAACAGAAAAATAAAAAAAAGACATCAGTGAAACCAGCTGTGCCTGCAGTCAGAACTATGCCCAGGTTTATCACCTGTAAAAGAAAACACTGTCCCCACATTTCTCTGTTAGTTTGAGTTGATTTTCTTTTACTTGAAAACAAGAGTGCTTACTGACCTACAGTTTTTCTCAATTCCCCTCATTTGTAGTAATAAAAGGACAAGAGAATGGTAACAAGGAACAAGAGAAGATTAAATATCCAAAAAATCTAATTACCTAATTAATCAATAGGCAGGTGAACTAAACAGACACTTCTCAAAAGAATAAATACAAATGACAAAAAATATGTATGGAAGTATGTTCAGCATTATTAGTAATTAGGAAAATGTAAATCAAAACTACACTGATATTTCATCTCACATCAGTCATAATGGCATTTATCAAGAACACAAATAATAGATGCTGGAGAGGATATGGAGAAAAAGGAACACCTTTACACTATTGAGGGAACTGATGATTAGTATAAGTATAATGGAAATCAGTATGGAGTCTTCTCAAAAGACTAGGCATGGAATGAACATATGACCCAGATATACCACTCTTTGGTATTTATCTTGAAGAACTAAAGTCATTATACTATAGGGATACCTACTTATCCATATTTATAGGGGCACAATTCACAATTGCTAAACCATGGAACTGGCCTAGGTGTTCATCAATTGATAAATGGATAAAGAAAATATGGTAGAGATACACAATTGACTTTATTCAGCCATAAAGAAAAATAAAATTGTGTCATTTGCAGAAAAGTGAATGGAACTAGAGACAAACAAGTTAAGTGAAATAAGTCAAACTGAAAAGGTGAAGGGTTAGATGTCCCCCAGGGAAGCTAGAGAAAGAAAAGAGGAAAACAAAGATGGGGGTGAATCTCCTAAAAATCCAAGGGAGATCAGTAAAGGAAAGGAACCAAGGGGTAGGACCAAGTGGGGAGGGAGGGGGGAAGTGCTGGTTAAATAATAGTGTTTGATTGTGTGCATGTACAAATATATAACAAATCTGAGCATTATGTACAACTGTAATGCACTAATAAAATGTGGGGGAAAGAAGTTAAATCCATACAAGCCTTGAGAACAATCAAATTCTGGCCACATTTTGGAGCACATCTTTTAAGAGTCCTAGAGACTTGCTTCTACTTTCATATGCTCCTCCCTATGCAAAGGTTAAAGTTTACATTGGGCTAGTGGCTTGTATGAAGATTAATATAATTCAGGACATATTACAGTCATCTATTTTTCTTTAGATTTCAAAATAAAACATTTCTATGGGAGGTAGGCATGGTGCCTATTGTGTACAATGGAAAAATGGACTCTGAAAGTGCTTGCTTTTTTCTGTATTATATGTAGCACTTTCTCAGTAGTCATGTTTGTAAAAAGCTATTCTATTTTCAAGCAAATCATCTTTCAACATCTACAATGCTTTTTAAGAAATATATCAACTGGGGCATCCACTATGTGGAGGAGAAAGACAGTCCTGGTGTTTAGCTCTATATTATACTTTCTCCCTTTGAGTTTTCCTGAAGAATTGGAAAAACCAGAAAACTTGACAATGTAGCTGAAGTAAGATCAATGCAGATCTTGAGAACTCTTTAAAATATTTAGTGTTTACAGGACTGGTGACTTCTGGGAAACTAATGCATTGCAAAGACCCACCTTCAAATCCTGATTCTTGCAATGAAATTACAAAGATTTCAGTCATGTCACTCAAAGTAACAGACATGAGTTTATTGAAGTGATAGTACAAGGGAAAGGGGACACTCTCAAAAGAGATTGGATTCTCTCAGAGAGGAGACAGTGGTGTTCTTCTCCTGCACTCTAGTTTTATTGGAGGATCTCATGTAAGTTTCATGAAAGCCCTGTCCAGCCCCACCTTTTGACTTTTGACTGGTAGCTGAATGACATCCGACTGTCATGTCCTCACTGCCAATGACAAGTCTAGGTCACCTTGGCTGATGCTGTTTCTAATTGGCTTCTTAACCATAAGTTCTTAGAGATTATCTTTCTCATCCTGAGTTTTAGGATCTGGTCTGTAAAAAGGGTCACAAAAGTCACCCTCTTCAGAGTAACTTGATTCCCTCTTATCAACATTATTTCAGGCCTGCATTTTTCCTGCAGAATATAGGTAATTTGCTGAGGAAAGTGTCATAGCCCATCCACTTAGGCCAGGCAGGGATACAGATAAATTGCTTCTTGGAAAAGAAAACATTTGGGGGTCATCACAATGGGCCCACTTTAAAGAATAATTCTCTTAATTAGAGTGGGGTTCTCACCACTCAAAGCTATCTGTTCCCTATTGATAGGGGAAATCAGGATCATGTCCCATGGTGTTGAAGATTGACAACTGAGTGAGCCAAGACTTGCATAGAAAACAAGTTGCATTTAAAAGATGTAACAGAGACAGTAGACTCTTCAAGAGAGGAGCTGGGACCCAGAGCTTGTGCTCCTGAGTGTGGTAATATTTTGCTTTTTGATAGACACCCACCTCCTTTATTTCATGTGGATGTTCCCAAAGGCAGGAAAGGATAAACTCAGGGGGTAATTACTTGTGTTGGAACTTGTGATCCTTCTAACCTGGAGGTATTACCTATCTGTTGAACTTGAGCTGGAAAGTGCTATCCAGAGGTTAGCTGTTAACAACTCATTTTCTTTGATAAATATTTAAAGGTCCTTTGCTCTGGTTCTTCAGTAGTTCTGCCCAAGTCACACTAGGGTTCAGGTTGTGTTCCCAACAGTGGGCCCCCAACCAGCATCTGTTTCACCAGAGAAATTGATAGGAATCAAGTTCTCAGGCCACACCCCAGACCCGCAGTATCTGACTCAGGGTGGCTCAGGAATCCTAATTTTCATAATCCCTCCAGGTGCACACTTGAGGCTAAATACTTATGCCTTGTTTTGGTCTCTCCTCCAAGAACAGGATCTTTTTCACCACTTTGCATAGACTTTTTATGATAACCTCTCTCACTGACCCCTGGCAGACAGGCATCCAGTATTAGCCAGTTACAACCAAGGCATATTGACTCTGAGATATAAGGGGCTAGGCTCATGGTTCCTTAGTGCTCAGGAGTCCAGGGAATATTGTTCCAGTGTTCCCTTTAAGACCTTCAAACACAGCCTAATATTCAAAACCCTGTAAACATTTTGACTTTCACTTCTCCAGAGATGAAAGCACAAACCATTTCATTGTTTAATAAGTTCTGGAAATCATGTTGCTGCTCTTTGACCACTATTGAGAGGACCAGTTTGGAAGATTACATCTTTTTTATATGGAAGATCCTGGGTCCCGGTGCACAGATCTCCACCATTGCCCTGCATGACCACTAGATGGCAGGGATGCACTTGCCTGCCTACACCTAGTGGTGCTCCACAATCAGTCTCCCTGCTTCTCTGGGTCCCATCATAGTCCCTGAAGCCTCAGTGTGCTGAGGTCGATTGTAGTGAGGTGTCCAGGAAGTCACTTGCATCCAGGGGCTTTGACTAGAGAGAGTAATGGCCATGATACTGTGGCAGAAAAGTCCTTTAAAATTTTACAGTCTTCCCATCCATGCAGGTTAAGCTAATTATCTTCCCACAATCTTGAGTCATGAGAGGTGGTAGAGCTCTGGTCACAGGCCCTAAAACCAATCAGGTGGAGGAGAGTTCATAAAGTAGCAACAGGTCATTTTCTTCTCATAGGAAGTCTAGCATGTTTGTAAAGAGAAAAAAGACCTGTATATTTTGATGCTTTAAAGTGTCCACTGGGAAGGTAACTGAGGAGGTGGAAAGAGAACTAGCATGTGAACCTTGGGTTCAAGTTAGGCTCCACTCCTGAATATGGAGGGCTTTCTTCTGCTCCTGTGTCTCTTCTTTGACCCAATTTTGTTGCCAGGACAAGAGAGTGTGTACAACAGGATCCATGATTGCACACTTACTCTTCTCATGTGCAGCTGCCTTCCTATTCTCCCACACATGCAAGCCCTTCCTATTCCCCTCATTAAGATGGGAAAGCCTAACAGAAAGTACAGGACTGGGTGCACCACCTGAGAAGCTTTGTAGGTTTGGCATTGCTGCAAGTATATGTTGGATTGTATTGATCTGGTATGGTAAGACTCATAGGAACAACTTTGACTCTCACAGATGGCTACATTTTCTTACAAACAGTTGTGCAGAGCTATGAGGGAAGTATTGAAGGGTTATGAAAAATAATAGTCCTATAAGACAGCTCCCCAAGAAAATGGAAGGACAGTGTGACTTGGAAGGAAGGAGGGGAAATTGATCAAACATTAAACCTCCCCCAGGGCATTCTTTCCTAATAACAATGGGCCCTGGGGCAAAGGTGTTGATGCTGAATTCTGGGTTCTAAATCTTTACCTTCTCTTATGGCAAATTGGTCCTAAATGACAATGGACAAGATTTGAGTACTCATCTCTCAGGATCCAGCCTCTTATCCCCCCAGACAACAATGAATTTCAGACTTTTTATGACTCTTCTAAATTAAAGTTTTAACCTGTAAAACTAGCCCCTGATGGTTAAAACTGCATGTACACAGTTTCCAATTACATCATTGTACCCTATAAAACCAAAATGTCATCTGTAGCTGATGGCCATTTTTCCATCCAGAAAGTGAACTCCACAGTGTCCAAGTCGATGAAAGAATAAAGTCTTCTCTGAATCCACTGAGGTCTGCCTCTTGCCTTTTTGTGCTTACAGTAAGAACCCTTTCTTTACATCCTTAAGCTTCTCTTTCTTTTGGTAGGACTCTCACAAGTGTACATCTTAAGTTAGAGTAAAACAAAACAAAACAAAACAAAACATTGTTTTTCATTTGAGTTGTCCATGTAGGATTGCACAGGCTGTACTCTCCTGCCAGGTGTTTAAGACCAAGCTAGTCAAAACTGACCTTGTTTGTATCTATTCTTATGATGAGCTGAGATTCCTCAGAGATCACACTTGAGGATGCATGTGAAGCCTCCTGAATCCTTAACTTTTTCTGTCCCAATGGTGCCATGTGCCAGGATGAATCAGGTCAGTATCTTGATGACCAAATGTGGCTTCTCTTGGAAGTATCAGGGACATTTCTGTCTCCAATGACCCTCTTCTTTGTATAAGTTGCACCAGAGCTGGTTTTCTGTGCTCTAGAGACCTCTTGATCTTCCTGATTGGCAGATCAGGTAACTCATCAGAATTTCAGAGTCCTTAGTGGAGTCCCTCCTATCATTCTCTGGATACTCACTGACCTTAGAGGGCAAGGGCCAAATAGTGGCTGCTTTTCTCTTTATCCTTTTACTTCCTTGATTTTGGTATCCAAAATTTTTTTAAACATCCAGCAAGGAAGTTTCACAAGTCTTAAGGAGGGAGTACTATGTTATAACTTCAATGTCTCTAGTTCTACAGTCATTTACCACTTCTCTTTAATTGGGGTCCGTATTAGTAGTTGAAGTATGCCATATGGTCTCTCCTCTGTAGATGATTACCCATTACCTCAATTTAACTCGGGTTGTTATATTCAAAGTTACACTTCTGTAAATTACTAACACGTAACAATTAAAGTTTTCAAGAAAAATACAAAATGAAATTAACAATAGCAAAATTGCATTCAGTTTGTACAATAGCTATGGCCCAAGAAACACAACGTTTTTATAATCCCAATCCTTACTTAGCTGTATTATATCTCCTGTTTCTTTTGAGACAACAGTAGTCTTTACAACAAAAATTGATCTTTTGAACACAACTTTAAGTGAGCATAAGTCTAAACTATTTGGGAGTCATTCTAACATGAAGCAAGGTGGGAGGCAGAATCTTATCTCAGGTTAGATTGGGCTCTTCACAATATTACATCTGAAAGATGAATCAAAGAAAAGCTAAAGAGATTTTTGATCCTTTTTTGCTGGAAAGTGGCAAAATGCTTGTATGTTTTACAATATCCACCTTTAAATAGATCAGACACTCATTATCTTTTTAAAATACATTTAATTTTTTAAATACAAGTAAAAGGTAACATAAAATTTTACATACATCTTATTGATAACAGGTTCATTTACAGAATATTTTCCAAGTGGCAGTGTTACCCTATGCCAGATGTAAGGTATAAAAGATAGTCCTTACTGGTTAAATCTACATGAACTTTTATTTTTATACTTTTATACAATATTTAGCTAAGGCTCAGACTAATATATTTAGTTTCAGATGTATACATATTTGTAGTCAGACATACTTAGGTTATTCATGAAAATCAAGCCTGTTCAAGATCTTAAGTCATCTGTTTCTCTTATAAAGAAAAATTCTAAAAGCAATTGACATCACATTTTAATATTTTATAGCTGTCAAGTCTTGAACAAATTGGTATTTATCAGTGTGAGGTGTTTTAACAGGCAGAAGAGGCAGAGTAGGATATCTGGCAAAGCAGACTTATTGTATAATTTAAACAACTGTCCAGAAGAGAATGAGTACCTCTTCTTTTATTATTATTATTTCATTTTTGCAGACAGAATTTTGATTCATTGCACACAAATGGCACACATATTTTTGTTTCTATGGTTTTGTACAATGTATATTTATACCATTTGTGTCATCATACATGTACATAGGGTAATGATGTCTGTCTCATTCCATTTTTCATACCCCTCCCTCTCATTTTCCTCTATGTAATCTAAAGTCCCTCCATTCTTCTCTTACCCAACACCCCAATTATGTATCATCATCTACTTATCAGGGAAAACATTCTGCCTTGGGTTTTTGGGGATTGGCTTGTTTCACTTAACATGATATTCTCCAATTGCATCCATTTATCTGGAAATGTTATAATATTATTATTCTTTATGACTGGATAATATTCCATTATGTACATATACCACAGTTTCTTTATCCATTCATCTGTTGAAGGGCATTTAGGTTGGTTCCACAATCTAGCAATTATAAATTGAGCTGCTATTGTTTTCCCCTTGGGCAAGTTATTCCCTCCTAAATCTTATCTTGGTTAAGATAACTTCAATCACTTTTCCCAGGATCACTTTTTCTTAAAAGGCCTTTCTCACTTCTAGTAGTCCTACAGCAGAGCAGGTTCTGTTTTCTTTGCCTGGAAGATACTTGCACTTGAAATTTTTAATTTTTGTGTGAGAATGTTATCTGTATATTTAATTTACACAACAAATTTTATCCAGCAAAGGGATTAGACAGTTTGGCATATTTAAAATCTGTGCCTTAAATCTTCTTTTTTTTTCCAATTTACACCTAAGGGGTTGTAACACAGGTTATTGTTTGACCAGTCTCCCTTACCATCATCATAATGCCATCAACTTTTACGTGAGTTACCCATTGTTAATTATACCCAGGGACTCTCTCTTTACATACTTTTGTGTATAACGGCACTGTCTAGTGAAGGTCACAGAAATTATTAGGCACCTCTTTCTTCAGTAATCAGGCCAAATGAAATATATTCAAATTCATGGGGGCTCCGGGAGGACCTTTGTATTTTAGCTCGGTGGGCAAGAGGGAAGGCCTGCAGAAGTGTCGCCTGACCAAATAGGAGAGAAATTAATAAGGAGAGAAAATTTTGTCCTCACATTACAATTTAATAATATTAGAACTCATTGTTTCATTTCTTGTGATTGGCAACTTTCATCTTCCATCCCTATTAAGATAGTTTAGTTAATCATCAATGAATATAATGGGCCCAGATAGGGTTTTTTCAAATGTAAAGGCAACCCTCTGAGCTTAAGCATTCCAGTCCACTTTTTGACAAACAGTGGTAGGAAGATAAAAATGGGAATGGACCCAAATGGAAGTTACAAAAAATTCAGACTTAAGAACCAAAAGCACATAGCCAAATAGAAAGTTATGGGTCAAGTCAACAGCCTTGGTACCTTTCCAACAACTGTACAGAATAGATTCCAACAATTAGTCTTAACACTTTTAATATCTGTTGAGCACAGACTCTGATAAATGTCTTTGTCCAAAGCCTAATTTCTGAACTAGTATACTCAAGTGGAGAAGATTTCCAAAGCTTCCCTCTCACATCACAGGGAGAAACATCTCCTTTTATTCTTTCATTCAAAACTAATTTTATTTCTTTTCTTTTTTTCCTCCCCCACCATCCATGAATTTCATTCTTTGAATCTAAGAAGCAGGAACCCAGAAAGAAAATCAGTGAGGTCTGTGGCTCATATAGATTCATTCATCTGTAGAAGCTGTGAACTGAACCTTGTTCTCAAATTCTGGTTTTATTCTCATGGGCAGAGTGGCTGGAAAGTAGGGTAGAGGCCACATCCTCCCTGCCTATTTCTCTATAGACCAGGCAGCTTTCCTAGGATCTTCTTTTTTCTCCTTTATATCAGGACTGTGTCCCTGACCCACAGCAATATGATTTGCAGTTGCCTGGGGCAAGACTGAGAAGTAGTACTCAGACTGTTAGCACTCATTTGGAAAGAAAAATAAATAAATTCTACCTTGTACTCCTGCTATACTCACACATTAGAAGGCCTGTTAAGATTTATTACATAATTGCATACATGCCAGTACATACAAAGTGTTTTTTTTTTTACCCTCTGACAGACCAACTCCCAAGTGTGAGATTGTAATAATACAGAAAACCATTCAAAGAGCAGAGTGTTACAGTAAAACATCATCTTTTTCTTAGACAGGTTTATACCTATAGGTGACCCATTCAGCCTAGATCTTTCCCAAGAAACAATCTATACAATCAACACAGTATTTCCCATGTCTTAAGGGAAAAGAAACAAATGCTAACAAAAAAATCTAGAGACAGACAATGAGGATCCCCAAACCATGGCTGACAAAGGGAAACCTTTAAAGCAGACAGACCAGATGAGAAAAATTCTTCCAAGCTCCCACCTACCACTAAACCATGACATCTACAAGAGTGACACCACAGGTGTCCCCACAAAAAGGGACTAGATATTCCCACAAAGGGGAAGCAGATGTGTAGAATCAAGGGTCTTGGTGTGAACACCAAAGGAGCTTACCAAATGGTGGAGGTGTCCTGATATTACTGCATTCAGTTTCCTTTTTCACAAAGTAGACCAAGATGGAGCAATCCTTAAAATACACAAAAGAAAGGCTGAAGTTCCCTGAAGCAAATGGGTTTCATCAGCTGCTGGGAATCCCTCTGTCACACCCTTTACTTACAGGAATAGCTCCTCTGGATCAACCTAAGGCAAGCTCTCCCATCTACTTATTTTCCAGTAGTCAGCTCTCAAACATGTTGCCATACTTCTTCATTCAACATGGAAGTGTGGTTCCTTGCAGTGCCAGGCCTACCCAAGAAAGCCAGAGTTTGGAGCTGCTCTTGGGTCCCCAGGTAGGGGAACAAATTTGTAACCAAATGCTCTGTTCTTGTCCCCAATGACAATTAAATAACAAGGAAATGGTTTTGAGAAAAAGAAAAAAAATTTGCTTTGCTAGCAATGGAGAAACACAGGGGACTCCTGTCACAAAGGCTGTGATTCTCCCCATCAGGAGGAACAAGGGCATGTTATAGATACTCTTCAAAGGCTACATTCCAGGTGTGCCCTGACAGGGGGTCCCAGGACACCCTGATGGTGTGTTAATATTGACTTTTTAATTTGGAAGATATTCATTTCCCAGAACTTCTGGCAGATATCTCCTTCCTGTGGAGCACAGACAACTTGATGTAATCTTGTTCCCCACTCCCAGGTTAGGGAGGGGAAGAGGGAGAAGAGGAAAAGGAAAACATACCACTTTTAAAAATAAGTCTCAGATCTATTTTCAAAAAGTAAAGTGGACCACTTTCACGGTTATACCCACCTCCTCTGCATCAGGGCTGCTCTGTTTGAACCTAGGGCTCTCTGAGGCAGTGGACAGACAAATTGATGGAATCTGAGTTCATAGAAAAGCAATCCTTCTGCCCTGAGATGACTCAAACAAACCCATAAGTTATTCATGGCCCTTTAAATTAAAGCTGGGGCCACCATCATCACCTGGAAGCTAGGCATGGACTTTCTGTAAAATAGATACCAGCATAACTGTGGCCTTTTCTGTCTTTGGTTCTATCTGCACTGTACAGGTACATGCTTCTGGTGCTCTCTGAAATATTCCTACAAACTTTTACTCACAAAGTAACATTTTTGAGGAGGGATATTTATGAAGAAATCCTTGAAGGACAGGCAAGATCAGTAGTTATAGAGACATGCAAAGATGTAAAATAGTCTCAATTTGTACCTACCTGTCATTCCTTACTATCTCCATGACACAAAGTTAGTATTTGATCTCATCTATCTTCAATTTCCTTTTTGTTAAGAAGGATTGATAGGAATATTAAAGAACCTAGTAAGCACTTAGTACTTTTTAGCATTTTGGTGAACACTCAGTAACTATAGCTATTATCATATTAAAATTATTTACAAATGATGTGATTGTTCTGGCTTAAACACAGCAAAAATTGAATCTGACTGTTGCAAAGTATGAGTCTTTCAGAAGCATGGGAGAACAAGATGAACTGAAGTTGAAGACATTATTTCAAGCTTTATTAAATCTAAAACCAGCTGCAGATGCCCAGAGGAGATTTCATCAGGTGCTGGGGCTGCCCATTATGCCATGACCATGGATGCCACTACTGCTGCCTACAGTTCTTCTCTGGGGGTTGGGGAGTAGCTGCCACAGATGCCTGGATGTATTTTCCCTGGGTGCAACACCTGCACCTGATGCTCCTGCTTCAGGTGCCCAGAGGTCTTTCTCCAGGCCCTGCTGTTGCTCTTGATGCTGTCACAGTCAGCATTACCTGGAGGTCTTCTGCCTACAATAGTGTCTTGGACATTTGGCTGCCAACTACATTGCTTCTGCTGCTGCCACCAACACCAAAAAAACTCTTCCTGCTCCCAGAATATCACCTAGAGGTATCCTCTTCGGGTGCTGCTCCACTTGCAGCCAGAGCCGCAGTTGCCACAGTCCCCCCACCTGCTGCCAACACCTCCAATGACTGCAGCTCTTGCTGATACCCTGCCAGCTAACATTGACTTGTGCTACTACCATTTCTAACACTGCCCATAGGTGAGATTCCAGGGAGACTCCAGGTTTGGTTGAATGCTGTCACATTCATTTTAAGATGCCAGCCAGAGCATGGGGTTAGTTTGGAGTGCCAGTGGGTCTGGTGCCACTGCCATTTTGGGGCACAGCTGCACCTGTCTGGGGACACTGGCCAAGATCTGGAGGTTCATTGTCAGGGTGCCTATGGGTTTGTCTGCAATTGGGGTCTTCCTCTTTGGAGTGTGGGCTGCTCCCATCTAGTACAGCATATCAGAATTGCTCAACCCTGGTTGTCTCCCTCCAAATTCTAGTGGCATTGTGATCCTGGGATTTCAATTTGGTCAAACTCAGGACATCTGAGGTCCAGAGTGGTTACATAGTGGATAGGTCTTCCAGGGTCTGTCTTGTGGGAAGTCAGAGACAGGACTGAGAAGCTTTTGGATGCTATGAGAGGCAGTTGTTCAGTTTTCCACTGAGTTTTAATTTATTATTTTTTCTTCTCTGACCTCTCTCTCTCTATCATATTTGGAACAGGGTGTTTTTTTGTGAATCAGTTTGTTGAAGACAATAATATACACATGGTGTTTTAAAGTTCTGCTAAAATATTCTGTGTATTCTTATACTTTTAATTGTTTCTTCTCTCAGTATCTATTCTTCCACTTGCTTGTCTGTCTTCCTAGATTCCATTTCTACCATTTCTCCACACATAACAACCAATCTCTGTTGGTTCCTCCTCCATGCTTTGTGGATTGTGTTTCTGGTTTCTCTGTTTCTCCCTCATGAACACCATGTCCTGCACTATTTCTGTTCTGCTTTGTCCACTATTTGAGATTGTAAATCTGTATAACAAACTTTCTATTTTTATTGTGGACAGTGATTGAACTCATCAATGCTGTTTATAGCAAGAGGGCAGTAAAAAACATTGCAGGGATATATTTGATTTGAGGCTGTATATTGTTTCCACTGGGTGTTTTTGATATTGGTCTCCCTCTTAAAGGTGGGATAATGGAAATCTTTATTTACAATACACGTATACAGGGTAGAATCTGTATTGTCTCAGATCCAAACAACAAATGGGAAAACATACATGGAAACAAACAAAAAACAAGGGAACAAAAAGGAATAAACAAATCAAGATGCCCCAATTAGAGAAGCCACTGACAACACAATAGAAGAAATGTCCAAGAAGAAGTTTACAAAGTATATGGTTAATCTGGATCTGTGATTGATCTGGTTCTGTGAAACAAAGGATGGTATAAAGAGTGAAATCAAAGAGAAAGTACAGGAACTGAAAGATTACTTCAATAAAGAATTAGAGATTGTGAAAAAAAGCAAGCATATATCCTCAAAATGAAGTAATCAATAAATCAAATTATAAACTCAATGAAAATCTTCACCAACAGATTAGACAATTTGGAAGAAAGAACCTCAGACAATAAAAACAAACTATTTAATATTAAAAATAATGTTGACCATGCAGTGGTGGTAAAAATTTGTGAACAGAACTTCCAGGAACTACGGGATAACTTGAGAAGAAAAAATTAAAAGGGTTATCTGGGAAAAGAAGAAACAGAGATACAAGCAAAAGTAATGCACAATCTTTTCAATGGCATAATATCAGAAAATTTCTCAAACCTAAGAAATAAAATTGAAAATCAAATATGGGAGGCTTACAGGACCCCAAATGTAAAAACTACAGAAGACACACACCAAGACAAATTATAGTGAAAATAACTAAAATACAGAATAAGTACAAGATCTTAAAGACTGTGAGAGGGAAAAAGTGAGTTATGTATAAGGGAAATCCAATTCACATTTCAACTGATTTCTCCATCCAGACCCTTAAAGCTCTGAAAGAAAATGGATGCCAACCAAGAATTTCATACCCAGCAAAATTAGCTTTCAGATTTGAAGATGAAATAAAAATCTTCCAATATAAACAGAAGTTTAAAAAATCACAATTAGAATGCCTACACTACAGAACATTGTCAACAAAATATTCCATGAGAATGAAGTAAAAAAGAAAAGTGAAAACTAGTAAAGGGTGGAACTATACTAAATAAATAGTCAAAGGAAAAACTAAATCAAATTAAAAGCCAGAAATAAATCAAAATGACTGGGAAAAAGTCTTATCTCAGTTATAACCTTGAATATTAATGACCTAAACTCATCAATCAAAAACATGGGCAGATTGGATTAAAAAACAAGACCCAACAATATGCTGCCTTGAAGAGACTGATCTCATAGGCAGTCATCCATAGACTGAAGGTGAAGGGATAAGAAAAAAAAATCACTCATATGGAATACATAAAGAAGCAGGGGTTTCCATCCTTATATCAGATAAAGTGGACTCCAAGCCCAGGTTAATCAGAATGGATAAAGAAGTTCATTTCATTCTACTGAAGGGAACTATAAAACAACAAGACATAACAATTTTAAATATTTATGCTCCAAACAATAAAGCATCTATGTACAAGCAGAAAAAAAAAAACCTTCTAAATTTCAAGAATCAAGTAGACCACAACACAATAATACTGGGTGACTTTAGCATTCCTCTTTCACTCCTTGAAAGATCTTCTAAACAATAACTAAATAAAGAAATCATAGAATAACTCAATAATTTAAATTTAACAGTTAATATAATATTTCATTTATCAATGAGTTAATATACTTTTTTTCTTGGCAGCACATTGATCCTTTTCTAAGGTAGACCATATTTTGTGACACAGAGCAGCTCTTAATAAATGAGAAAAATGGAGATAATACCCTGCATTCTATCACATCATAATAGGCTGAAATTAGGAATCAATTATAAAATAAAAATAAAATAATTTCTAACACATGGAAACTAAATAATAACTGAATGATGAATGGATAGTAGAATAAACCAAGGATGAAATACTTAGAGGTAAATGAGAGCACTAATACAACATACCAGAATTTATGGTACACTATGAATTAAGTACTAAGAGGAAATTTTATTGCATCATGTTATTCATTAACAAATAAAAAGTCAACAAATAAATAACAACATTACATCTGAAAGCTGTAGGAAAAGAAGGACAAATCAATACCAAAAAGAGTAGAAGACAGGAAATAATTAAAATCAGACATAAAATCAATGAAATTTAAACAAAAGAAACATTTGAAAAAGTTGACAAAACACAAAAGTTTATTCTTTGAAAAAAAAACAATAAAATTTATAAACACCTAGCCACACTACAAAGAGTAAAAAAAGAACACCCAAATTACTAAAATAAGTGATGAAAAACAACATATCAAAATGGACACAACTGATATACAGAGGATAATTTGAAACTATTTTGAAAATGTATAATCCAATGAAATAAAAATATTGAAGACATTGACAAATTTCTATAGACATATGATCTACTTATACTGAACCAGGAGGTCATACAGAATTTCAACAGAACAGCATCAAGTAATAAAATCAAAAACACCATTAAAGTCTACCAATTTAGAAAAATCCAAGACCAGACAGATTCTCATTTGAGTCCTACAAGATCTTCAAACACCAGTACTCCTCAAATTATTCTATGAAATACAAAGAGACAAACCTTCCAAGTTCATTCTATGAGACTATTATCACCCTCATACTAAAACTACTCTAAGATTTTTATCTCACTCCAATAAAAATGGCAATTATCAATAATCTAAGTAACAATATATGTTCTCGAGGATGGTGAAAAAGGCAGACTCCATCGATTGATGGTGGTAATGCAAATTGGTGCAACCATAATGGAAAGTAGTATGGAGATTTCTCAGAAAACTTGGAATGGAAGTACCATTTGACCCACCAATCCCACTCCTCTGTTTATACCCAAAAAAACCTTAAAATTAGCATTCTACAATGCTACAGTCATACCAATTTTTATAGCAGTTCAATTTAGAACAGCTAAAATATGGAAACAATCTAGATGCCCTTCAACAGATGAATGGATAAAGAAAATATGGTATGTAGAGAGCATGACATGGAATATTACCCAGCTTTAAAGAAGGATAAAATTCTGGCATTTGTTGGTAAATAGATGGAGTTAGAAAATATCACTAAGTGAAATGAGCCAAACCCCAAATAACCAAAGCCCAAATGTTTTCTCTGTTATGTGGATGATAATTCACCAAAAGTGGGACAGCAATAGGAAGGAATAGAGTCATTTTATATCAGGTAGAGGGGAGAAAGTTAGGGGGATTTTTATGCACATAGGAATGAAAGTAGAGTGAAAGAGTAATTATTACCTCATGTACAAGTAGTACTGCCTGAATGATGAGATCCTAAATTTGTATAAAAAGAAATATATGAGTCTACAATTCTTTGGTGTATATTTCAAAATGTATAAATCCATTCTATCATGTATAAATAATAAGTTAAAAAGTATGTGGTAAATGTAAATAAATGTAAATAAATTAATTAATAGAAAAGAATATTAAAATTAAACTTGTGAAAAAAAAGTTCTTCCTTTTGTATATCTCCATCTTCATCTCCACACCTGGTTTTATAGCTTCTTTTGTGTCCCTGAGAAAGGATTGCTTGTACTTTCACTGTGAATTGTTTTCTTTCTCTACTTGAAATGTTATCAGCACTTCTCAGCTAACTCTTCAAGTTCTATAAGCATGATATTATATTTTTTTCCTCCAGGAATCTTTCAGTGGCATTAAGTATTTCTTTGACTTTATCACTGGTACTCCTCATGGAGTTGGGGTGTTTGTTTTTAATTTACTACTGGACTGCTTACTAGAAGCACTGGCCATGTTCTTCTTAACAGTCTTAATTCCAACCAGCACCTTACCCTCTGAAATGTCCTAGGCATGCTTTCAGATTTTTATTGTACCATGAGAAAAACAATTGAGCCAAATCCCAGGGGACATTCATTTTATGATTATAATAAATCCACTAGAAGTTTAAGAGGAGAGGATACATATTATTTGAATTGTCATTTACAAGAATAGTTGTGTTAAAAAATCAAGTTTTGTAAAGGGAATAAGTTAAGCTTGGTTTTGAAAAGGTTTTATTGTTTTTAATTTTTTGTTTTACTTGAAAATTTTTAATTAAGCAATTGAAAATGCATTTATGTATTGATTAATAGTTGGAACTTACATGAGAAGATGTGTTGGTGATAGGGATTTGGAAGCCACCAATATATGAATGGTGAGGTAAAAAATTTATCTTATGAGAAATTGGAATGAGACAAGCAGAGGAATAAGGAAAAGTCCTATAGCATGCCAACATGAAAGAAGTTGGAGGAGCAATCAGGAGTAGGAAGAGAAGCAGATGTCCTTGTACTGGAACATACAGAAAAGACATTGCATATGGAGGAATATTCTATTTGCAAGTATTTATGCTGTGGAGCAGACATGTCCCTTATGGGAGATTGGAATGTTTCACAATCTGTTTTGTTCAACATGGCAGTCAGTGTGTCTGTAGTGTCCTTTAAAATGGCTAGTGTGATTTTGGACCCAGATTTTGAAATTTTAATTGATTTTTTTTAATTTAAATTTGTATTTAAACATTTGTGGCCAGTTGAATTGCACAGATGTGGAGTTACCACCTCATGTGAGACTGTGATTTAGAATTTGTAAAGTCATGACTGTGAAATTGTAGTGGATACCGAAGTTAATGAAGTTCAACAGTTAGAAAAGTGAGAATTGGCTAAGAACACTGAAAAGTTGTCTTTGAATAAAAAAATATAAGATTATATTGTAAGAGGTAAGAAGAAGGACCAAAATACAGAGGACTGAGAATGTAGCTGAGTGTTGAAACAATTGATTCAGAATGTCTCTGGAAAGCCTCACATGGCAGGAGGTGTTGGGTTAACCTCTGAATGTGATTGGGGTTTTAAATTTCTTACATTAGGTTTAGGATTTTTTACTTAATTCATGGTAGGAGAGGTTTGGAGAAGCTGCAGTAGTAGTGGGAGTGCTTATATTCCTGTGGTTTAGGTGAGCTGAAAGTCACTGGGGAGTTTTTACCATCAGTTTCTATGATCTTCATGTCAAAACAGAGGTTGGGAGTGAGAATCAGTAGCCTTCAATTTATTTTCCTCACTTATAAATGGGAATTAAAATAATATTTATTACTTCATAGTTTTGGCTATAAATCTTTAAAATGTGTTTTGTTCTTTAAAACTCAAGTATGGAATTGACTGTATGTTTATGTGGGAGGTATGGGGATATACAGCTCCTCCAACATTTGCTCAGTTTTGACATGATCCTAAAACCTCTCTAAAAGTAGGCTATTAGAAAAACTGGAAAGTATTATATAATCTTGAATTGTAGCAAAGTGGTGTGGCTTCATCAGAGTGACTCAGACTTGGAGGGGCAGAAATTTGTTTTTTTTAGTCTCATATCTAGCTTCAGACTACTAACTGCCTCTTTCTGTTATGGGCAGAATAAGATCCCTTTCTAAACTAAATACAAGTAAAAGTCCTTTGAGTACTGTTGGGATCTATATTTTTATTTTCCTAAGTGAGGATTAACTGTGTTTAAACATTGAGGCTACATTTGTGAAGTAGTTTTAACTTGTAATGATTTTTTTAAAAAGAGCTAAATATTTATTCTTGATTATGAAACTATCCTATTTAAATTCAGTTTTCTTAGGGGAAGGTTTCAGCCCTGATGATGGCAGAATAGGGATATTTGAATGCAAGGTGGGAATTTGTGGTGACTGGCTATATAAATTAGAAAACTCATTGGATTCCCCAAATTTTATTGTCTGATTCCTCCCAGAGGGTATAGCACAAGGGACTTTGAAAGATTAACTTACAATTAATCACTCAAAGTATTAGGAGAATATTGTTATAAGAAAAGAGCATGTATTCTGTAAAACTGATGTATTTACAGAAAAAAAGTTTTTTACTAATAAAATGTTTTGCAAACAAATTTTTTAACACATCTTGATAAAATTTATGTAAGTTTCAATATAAGGTTTAAAAGTGGGGGCAGGGAGGAATTCAATATAATGCTTTATTCTTTTACTTTTACACAAAATCATAATGACATTTAAGGACTTTATAGAAGGTCATGGTGATAGATACCTATGAGTCAGATGGCTCTGCTGAGAGAAGGCCATAGGCTTCAGCTCTGGCTTTGTCTTCCCTTGTAAATGAATGATTTTGCTGGGAACTTGAGAGATGTAGAGAAAGGCTATAGGTGACTAATCACAAAATCTATCATTCCTTTTACCAAACCAATTCAAAAATGTATGTTCTATTAGCAGATCATATATATTTTTATATGAGGAATAGTACTTTTCATTTCCAAATTTCTTTCTCTTTTCCTTTTCAGTTTGAAAAAGTTTACCAATCACCAAAAAACAGAGGCTCAATTACAGAAAAAAAGGCAAAGATTAATGAGTTATATGTTATAACTTATAACTTACAGTTATAAACTTTTAAATCTCAGTTAAAATGTCATCCTGGGTAGTTTTGGTATGGAAACCAGACCAGGTGAACAAAAGTTATGTCTTCATAGCACCAAAATGTTTGAACTTGAATTTCAGTTATGTGTTTTCATAGTATTGTTTGTATGCCTTTTTGTTCTATTTTTTCTTTTAAATTGCTTTTTTACTTTATTCTTACTCATATTTTAAGGAATTACCCTGCTTCCTTGTGCATCATTTGGGTTTTGTTTCTAATGTCACATATTTCATAAGTAAGGTTTTCTAATTAAGCATAAAGGTTAGGAAATCTTTTTGCTATTAGATTTGTCATCTATCACTGATCTTCATCCTACTGCAGGAAATAATTGCTCAAGCTATTTAATTTTCAAAACCTTCAGCCTATGATAATTTTTCAGTTAATGATAATCTCAACCTGAATGAGATATTTGTGATAATTATTCAATTTCAAAAGATAAATAAATTTGAAACATGACAAAAAGGATAGAAAATTCGAATTTTGAAGCAGAAAGTTCACGTACATGCTTTATATTTAAAACATGAGATAGGAAGAAATACATCATCTGCATGCTTTGTATGGATGAAGGCAAAGGGATAGAATATTCAGAGCTAAATTTCTTCATGTATGTTTACACACTGATTGATGAGCAAATAAGTGTAGTTTAGCTATTTTCCTTTCATCCTGATTTATGGTTATGTTGAAAGAATCTCAGTATACTATTTTCTGTATAATTGGATAACTTTTTTTCTTTTAAATACTTAATGAACAGTTTTCTTATGAAGGCTGTGTGAAGGAATCTTAGGAGATAGCAATCAGATGGATTTTAACATTTTTAAATAAAATTTAATACTGTTTTCAGAAGAATTATTCTAATTGCTTTTGCTTTATTTCTACAAGGAGAAAGTAATACATTTCACTGAACTTTTTTGTTTTATGGAATCTTATCTTTCATATTCTTTTAGAAGATTGTTTTTTTGGCTTGTAGACAATGATTGAAACATATATGACATTTTTCCTGGCCTTGGCTAACATAAGTTTAATACTTTTTCATTTCCCCAGTTGATGGATTACTTGCACATCTATCCTGGAAATTTTTAGTTTATAAAACACATATCTATTATCTTTGGATATATTATTCTTTCATGGTACTTTTTTATAAAATGGGAATAAATTCATGTTTTGAAACAAGGAATTTCCTTAGTTATGTTATATGTAAAATTAACCTGTGTTTATGACTATCAGAGGAAAGCCTGAAATTAAGAGATTTAATAACAGACACCATATTCATTTTTTGAAAAACTAGCACATTCTTTCTTTGATCATTTTTTTGTACTTCTCATTCATTTGCCTTAAGACTCTTTGATCACTCTTTTCTCTCTCTCTCTACTTAGATTGAACTAAGCGGTGCTTTACCAATAAGCTACATTCCCAGTTCCTCTTTAACTTTTTGAGACAACTTGTCACTAAGCTGCTGAGGTTGCCTTCAAACTTGTGATCCTCCAGACTTAACCTATTGGACTGCTGGGATTATCAGAATGTGCTAGTGTATCCACTCTAAGACCTTTGTATTTAATCAAAGCTTTGTAAAGTATGCTCTTTTATCTGTGATTTCCTTTATTTGTTCCTTTAGTTTCTTAACTAACAACCAAACACAATTAGTCACTGGGAATATAATTCTGAGTCAGATAGTTACTGTGTTAGTGTCTGGTCTCCTGAATCATATATTCAAATGAATTGTACTAGAGCTACACATGTACAATTCATGTACAAATGAATTGTACATGAACTGTTCTAGAGCATGGATTCAGTTTTATCTTTAAAATATTAGGGAGCTAACTTTAAATGAACATGAGTGTGTGTTAATGTTGTAGGAGTTCTTGGCATTCACTGGGCAGTCTGGTTCTTAATCACAGTCACCCAGGTAGCATTGAGCTGATTCTTCTTTAGACTTTGTTTTTAATAAGACAATCTACTTGATCTGTAATCTTTTATAATACTATTTTGTTTCTGCTGGTGTCATGTTATTGATTTCAAAATTTTATGTCTGATATATTTTCCATAATTGTATTATAAAACTTATAATAAATATTTCTTAAATGTGCACAATTTGCAAGGTAATTTTCATATATATTGTGGGGGCTTAGAATTGTAGTTAACAATTTCAAGAAATTAACCACATTACAAAAATTTGCTGGAGGCTTCTCCAGTCCCAAATCCTGCAAAATTCCTTCCCTCTCCACCCTCCCCACATCCCTCTAAACACTGGGCTCCCAGTTGCATTGCTCTTCATCCCTCCCTCCTTTACTACCACCCTGGCCTGCACCATCCCTGATCCTGGTCCACTGTGCTGGGAGTTTGTTGGCCACCTTGTGCTGGGTTCTATAGTCAGCATTCTGCCCACCCTACACTGATGGTCATGCCCCAGCTCAAGCCTGTGCCAAGCTCTCAGGCCTGCTTGAATATGTAGGGTCACCCAGAGTCTAGGTCCCCTCTCAGGCCTCTGTCTAGGAACTTGTGCCCTCCGGGGATCACCAGAGCACAGTCTTTTCCTCTTTGGTCAGTACTCTTACCCAGACCATGCACAATTTTGCTGGGCTCTGCAGTAAGACCCCACAGGGTCACATAGGTAGCCTTCTCTTTTGCTTCTGGCTGACTATAAAAGCAGGCATATGAATCTTCCCTATTATCAAAGTCATCTGAATTTTCTGATGCAGTTCTTTGCATGAATTCCCCCAGCCCTATTGACCTCAACCTGGCATAATAGACATTTGAGTAGACAACCCAGAAAACCAGGTGGGTTACTTGAGATGAGCAGCCATCAGATGATTTCACATCTTACCAATTTGGTTGCTGTGGACCACAGTTACCATATATCAGCAACTCCCTGTGCTATAGATGTTTCTAACTCCCAGGCACTGTACAGCTATAGGAAGAAGGAGGGAAGGTGGCAAGGCTGCCAGCAGTCCTGGGGAGGACAAAAACAAAAATGTATTTGTCTTCAAGATGCAATAAAAACTCACACATCCCAGTTCTGCCCCTGCTCTGAGACAGTGGGCCAGCCACAGAGAGGACTATACACAGTCCAAGCACAGCCCCTTACCTGATGTGTCTTACCCTGAGTGGAAGCTGGTAATAGAGGAGCAGAGACTCGTAGCTGAAGTGATTCTTCATGGCCACTGCTGAGATGGATACTGAGGAAAATAATGGATATGTGGACATTCTGCAAAGTGACTTAAAGATGACTGTGTGCCTTCCCCAGGCAAGAAAAGCCTCCTTTTCATGCCATTGGTCAAAATCTTGGATAAGAAAGAAGAACAGTACCTCCTAATGTTCAGCAAGTGCCAGTAGTCCTTCTGTTCTTCAACCATTCCCTGAAGTGTGATCAGACCCATCTGCAAAATGCAAGGGCAGTCCTAGGACAGGAACCTGACTGTCCAAAATAAGCACAGGAAAAGTATAACACCCACTGAGGGGAATGGTAAGCCTGGAAGCATTGGAAGTCAACCTAAATGTCAACTTGGAAACCTAGAGGTGATGACAAAAGAGAGCTGCTCTTGGCACTATGTTTTCTCACTGTGTTTTGCTTTGCTTTGGGAAGATATTATTTTCCTTAAGGAACTGAGTGAGTCTGTGTTGAATAAATACCTTAGTTTCTTCTGATGTCACTCAGAAGCCATGATGGATGGATATTTAAAACCTGCTTTCATGTTTTATTGTAGGTTCAGTCACAAATCTAATAAAGCATTTTTATAGTGTTTTTGCTAATTTTTAGTATATTTTTATTATTACTTACAATTAGTTGTACATCACAGTAGAATGCATTTTGATGGATATTCTGAAGCCATGCTGTGTAGAATTGGGTTTAGGAGGCAATGTTCTCATATTTCCCATGGTTTTGTATAAATTTTGGATTGGTTTTTCAAGGGTATGTGTCTCTCAAGAACATTGATTTGGAAAGTTCACATTTAAAGAAGAAAATCAGGGATATTAGGCAAGCAGCATCATTGTGGTGCATAGAACCATTGAAAAGAAAGATCTATTTTGTATTTTATAAATGTTTTCATGTCTGTTATTCCTGGACAATAACTTTCATAGCAACTTTAGATTTTCTTTAAAAGTTTCTGTTTCTTAAATTCAGGTTTCAACCATATCAGGTCTACATTTCTGCATTTTAGTAGTGATTTACTATGTTTTAAATTCTGATGATAAAGAAACTATTTACTTTGAGAGCTATCTCCCAGAGCTGGCTTTCCAATTCTATACTTGTGTAAATTGTGGTGCTTTGGTACTGCTGGTATGGTGGAAGAAAATTCTTTCCTCATCCTGCTGTCCTACACATAACATCACAGGTCATGTGTAGGGCAAGCAAAATCAGCATACTTGTAATCTGCTGTCCATTGCAAGCAATAGGAAACAGCCATGAATTTGCAAGGCATCCAGGTCATTTGCAAATTGAATTACTGTCAATGATTATCTTTGTTTACCAAATGATCTCTCAATTTCTTCTTGCTGTTTTGTTATATTATTTTGAAGCTCAGTGGTCTATAGGTTTATTTTTACAGACCATTAGCAATGAAAAAAAATTTTAGTATGTGTTCACTGAATTTATCTTTTCATTCCCAACAACTTTCTGCAGTTCGTGCCCTACACAAAAGTCCATAGTACTTCCATTTTTCAATACTCAGATTTGAAATGTTGTACAATTCTGATCTTGCAGCGTGTGGCATGGGTCAAATAATATTATGCAGTGGAATTATGTGCTCCTCACATCACTATCAGGTGCTTGTTTCATCCATCATATTCACTTCCTTGGAGCACTTTTGTACCAGGGCATGACACTAACCTGTAGTCTGCATCCTCCAGGATCTGCTATAAAGACCCTGGGCATCATCACAGAGGGCCTGTGTCGGAGAGGCACAAGTCAGTTCAAGAGGATGAACTCATGCCAAGGTAGATTTTCCAGATATATGTGCATTTAAAGGTAAGTTGAAGGGCTCCTCAGAAATTTGGGCCACAAAAATTTCTGGGGGTGAACTAATTGCAGGGCAGTAGCAAATGTAGTGGTACCTGGCAGGTAGAGTGTGCACAGAACAACCCTACTTTTTTGCTTGCTGCCTCCTGCCCTCCATCACACATGCTAAATGACTCAATCCCCTCTCTTCTTTCTAGGGATCACAGCAGGCACCCACTTCCACCTAGAATAGAAGTTCAACATCACAGGATAGACCTGTCACCTGTTTGAGCATTGTAGAAAAGGAAGAGCTCCCTGCAAGAGTTTGGTGATGTTTTTCAACTCAATCATCACCTAACTTACCAAGCTGGAGGGGAGGCACCACAGCCCTATGTCTAAAGCTGTCATAATGCATAATGCATATTGCCTATGTCTGAAGCTGTCATAATGCATATTGCCAGTCAGGAAAAAGATCAAGATTCAAAGTGTGAAGTATGGGTTCTTATAAATGTGTATTGATTTTTCAGCATTGTAAAGTCATCACTCCATGTGTCTGTGAGGGTCCTAGGCCATTTCCCTGACTAAACAATATAGTGGGTGAGCCCAGGCATGGAGGAGCTGTGTGCAAGATAAGTGCTGATGGGTCCAGTGCCTTGCTGGGTGATCCTCTAATGAGCAATTTAACATGCTTCCATGACTTCCCTGGCCACTAGACCTGGTGGGGACCAATGGCCTGTAGCAGAATAGGTGTCACCAGAAGGCCAGCATGCCTGGTGCAGGCTGAACAAGAATGGCACCACTTGGCAGGCCTGGAAGGTAGTGTGGCCTGTCAGTTTTTAGTGGGGTTTCTTGCCCAGGAAGGAGCCAGAACACTCAGGTCAGGTAAGCCATGCCCCCAATACACCCTCTCCCCTTCCAGTGGGTGAAAAAGTTGGAATAGTATTTCTTGAAAATAACAGGACCCTGGGGCTATCTAACTCAGTCATGGCTTCTTGAAGCTTCAAAAAAATTGGTTTCATGAATTCTGCTGACTAAATGTAGTCTTAGGCCAGCATATCATTATATAATTAATCTAAATACAATAATTCTGAGACCACAAATTTTTAATTACTTTTATGTGCTGAATGTATATCGTATAAGGTGTAGATGTTTAGTTAATCTTAATCTAAGCTAAAGATATTTTCCTTTTGTCCTTAAGTCATAGTGCCAAAATTATTTTCCAGCTGAAATTAACTTAATCCAAAATAGGTCAGTGACACTGAGATACACAATTTTACTTGCCACACTTATGAGCTTTTATCACTTTAACCTAACTCTAACATTTACTTGCTATACCACTTTTTTATTAAATATCCTGAAGTCATTAGTCTGCAATCCAGTTGAGTTTTACTGACAAATTACTCGCAGAAATCCATTCAGAAAAGGTTTCCATGGAATAGAAATTACAATGTATTCTACACTCTTCTTGTTACATGCATAAGTTGAGACTAAGAAAGACCTCATTGCTTTTGAGTATTACTAATTGCTGTAAATGATGCAAAACATTTGCCATTCCTTTGTCAATTTAATATGGAATACACTAATAATCCAGAAATGAAGACTTGAGTTCCCAATTTTATCTGTCATTAGCACTAGAGTTATTATCTCTAAGCCTCTAAATCCTGATCATTTGAAGAAGGAGCAATTTTGAAAGGTAGATTAAGAAAATACATGCATTTTAGAGTATTACTTTATAGCAAAAATTAGCTGAAATTAATTGCAGTTTAAAATTTACCTACATTGATTATATATAATATATTGAAGGCCAAATCTTTACTACTGTAAGCAAAGGTGTATGATGCAGTTTTACAGAAATGATATAAGACAAATTAGATTCAGTTATTATGGGATTATTCCATTAGTAAATTTATCTTGGATTTACTTTGAAATTATTACACCATATGGTAGGAACATGCAAATACAACATGTGATCAATATAAATAATAAAACAAGTAGATATTGTTATTTTAAATACAACATGTGAAAGAATATTAATACAATTTCTTTTTGCTGTTAATAGAAATAAAAGTTGTTCTATTTCATTAAATATAGAATGTTAGCTAAGACAAACTTCAAAGAGAAATTTGCCTCTATCAGCACATCAAGAAATGTAAATTCTTTAAAAAGAAATCCTCTTACAATGAAATCATGAAAAATAAAACAGATAATAAAGGAGCTGTGTAAATATTTACTGAGAGATAAAAGACTTAAATACAGATATATACCATATTCCAAATGGTTAGAGTAAACAATGCAACAATAGAGGTTATTACCATATTAATTTTAATATTTTATATAACCCAAATCAAATACCAAGATTATTTTTGCCAAAAACTATGAAATGCCTAAAACTCAACTAGAATAATAAACAAAAACTCCAAATATATTCTTGAATAAGAATACATGCTCTTCAAATTACCATGGGGTTTTATCTTCATAAACCAATTCTAAGATGAAAATATCATTATGTTGGAAATGCACTTAAATATACCTAACTCACTGAATATCACAGTTTAGCAACACAGAACTCTGTAGAGTACTGTAGTTTAGTCCTGTGGCTTCATGGCTAACTGGGAATTGTGATACTGCATCACGATGTAGTATCATAATGCATATTGCCTTTAAGGGGAAAGATCAAGATTCAAAATGTGAAGTATGGGTTCTTATAAATATGTATTGATTTTTCAGCATTGTAAAGTTAAAATTATCAGTTAGGTCATGATGAATCAGAAACAGATCATGTGTATATAGGCAAAGGGAGTAATGAAAAAATAAATTGTTCTAGATTCCAAAATGAATTAAACCAAAAAATATACATAAAATCAATAATGTCACCAATGGGGGGAAAATACATAATTTAATGAAAGAATTAGATGATCTACATATAGACCCAAATGCCAACATCATTTATACCTTTGATAAAATTACATATATTATAAAGAAAACTAAGGACAATTATATTATTATTTTGATATATCTAAATAATTACACAAATATCAAGTTGATCTTAGGAGTTGAAAGTGTTAATTTATTACAGAGAACACTGATATTGTTTTCCTTAACTCACTCAGAAACAATCTTTTAATAACAAAAATAATCAACAAGCAGAACACTCTAATCTTCGTTGTCTCTACAGCTACAAAAAAAGAAACAAACTTCTATTTCTAAAGATTTTATTTTTTGTAGAAAACTATTAATATACAGTACATACTGAAATGATAATAGTCATAATTTCTGTCTTCAGAGTTATAATGTCCCATTGATAAAAAAGGAAATATTTTGCATAACTTAGATGGAGAAATAATTTACTATGTACAATAGGAAATTCTAGGTGCCATAAACCACAAAGGAAATGATACTGATACTTATAAAGCAAGGGGGGAAAAAGCTGGTGTCTATTTTATTTTTCTCTCTTAAAATCTGAATATGAATTATCCAAGTGAATCTCAAAGGGATATAACTGAAATCACATGTTCTGTCAGTTTAGATTTCTGGAATTTAAAAAAAAATTACTTTACCTCAACAGGGAACTAAAAATAAATATTCTGTATTCTGTAGAATGTAGAATACTATCATTAATGTGTATTTGCCTTGGAATAGTAGTTAGGAAAAAGGAAATATTAAGAATACAACTCACTGATACAACAGCTCTCTTCATGAAAAATTTCAAATTACTTTATTTGCTTGATATATATATGTATACATATATGTGTGTGTGTTTATTTATATACAAAAACACACATATAAATGTATATTTATGTATTTTTATAGTGTTATCTCCATTGAGATTCATCTGTTTATGATTTCTGAGACAAACACCTGTAGGTGACTGGACTTCAGCAGATGACTTCTCAGAAGTCATCTCAACATCTGATCCCATTTTTAAAAATTTGTGAACAATATCTGTATTGGAAAATGAGACAATGTTTAACTTAATGAATATTTATTTTATCCTACTATGTAATTATCATTGCAGGTAAAATATAGATAACCAACATACAAAAATCAGAGCATTACAGTCTTTTATAGTCAGATGCATATATGTGCAGTTAAGAGATCAAAATATTAACTCAAATGTCTTCAAATAGGAAGTACTAAAAAATCCTTTTACACTCTTGGATTATGAAACATTATGAAAGAACTTGCATTCAATTATTTATCCAGAGTTGAATAAAAATTACAGCCTGGAAATATACATTTAAACTTTTAATGAATAATATTTATTTAAAAATAGTACTTTAAAAATTGAACTCAAGGGTTTCTTACCAAATCAATATTAAATTTTACCTTATTTCTGTATTTTTCTTGGTACTTAATACTAGAAAAAGTCCAATTCATATTCATAAGCAGTTGCAAATGATAATGGAATACACTTCTATTATAAAGAGGTTCTGGAGAAATTTTATGTTGACATACAGACAAAAAATTAACTTGGAAGCAAAAATCATTGTATCAGTGACTGATTCCTAATCTCTTAAAATTTGATATCACATACATTGACAGTCACAATTTTTTGTCACACTTAAAAATGTTAATGAATTTAAACATGTCATATTTATAGCAACATTTGAAAATTTTAGAACTTCAGTGAAATGTAGATCAAAATATAATGCTTAAATATGTAAAGGTGGTTGCACGAATGTATAGGAAATACCCAGGAAGCAAATTTAATAAAGAGAGAACTGAGAGTCAAGAGCTCTTAAGCATATACAGACTGTCACTTTCTTGGTACGGGTTGCTGATACTGGCAGAAAAGTGCTTGGGTTTAGGTGCATGGTGTGATAAAAGGTGAAGCCTTGGGTGTCTAAACTGCAACTGAGTCCTCACAGAAACACCAGTCTCTTGCAAAAAAATTACAAGGTAAGTTTGGTAGTCTCAGACTATGAATAAAAACTTGAATACTACCTGACACAACCACGTTATTATGTTGTGAACAAACAAGTATGATTCAAACACAACTGCTCATTGGTAGTTTTGCAAACCATAAGAACACTTTCTTGCTCAATTTTTGGGCCATTCACCACTTAAGCTAGAGATCCAGTAAACTTAAATTTCATCTCATTTCTTAAAACTATCAACATTGCTTTCTTAAATCTAGACCAAGAGTCCAGTATAAGAATAATTTTTTTTGTATGGTTCCTGAACTAAACATGTTTTTGCATTTTGTTTTGATTTGGTTTTGCACTTTAAAAGTTACTAATCAAAGAAAAGAATATGAAATAGAGACTATAGTCAACAAAACCTAAAAATGTACTAACAAACCCCTGGTTTAGACAATCAACAGTCAGCCAAGTCCTGACCTGTAGTATTTTCTGATTTCCTTCTACAACAGTCCTCCATAGCAGACTTCATGCTACCAACATGACACTGAATGAGTGACAATGGAAAGAACATGCAGGAGCACACCATTACATGGTACTTTGCAATAAATATACCACAGGAGTAACTCTTACCACACAGATAACAATAGTAAAAAGCACTAGAACAATCAGAAATAATTACTTTTACATGTTTAATACTTTTTATTCTAGATTTACCTTAATTATAAGTTCATATGATTAAACACTAATAATAGCCATGTTTAATAGTCAAAATTCCTAAAAATTTAAGAATCATCTCTCAGTATGAGCTGACTGCAGCACACCATTCTGTAGGGTTACACCTAAACAGAAAAAGGCTATACACATTACCCACAGATAAAAATCACAGGAGTTCATATTCCCAAATTTCATGAAACACATCAGGAAATAATTTGCCATGGCAAAAAAGAATGCAGGCAGTACAAAAAATGCTCAGAAACTTTAGTAAATTAATTATCTAATGAAACAATAAAATTGTTCTGTTTAACTGGGTGTGGTAGTACACACCTGTAATGCTGAGGCAGGAGGATAGTGAGTTCAAAGCCAGTCTCAGCAAAATCAAGGCACTAAGCAACTCAGTGAGACCCTGTCTCTAAATAAAATATAAAATAGGTCTGGGGTTTGCCCCTGAGTTCAATGCTGGTACTCAAAAAAATTTCTAGAAATTTTGAATTGTTATGTTTAAAAACATAACATGCTGCAAAAGTCAAATCAAACATGAATTAAAAAAATAATAAATCACCAGGGCTGTGATTGTGGCTCAGTGGCAAAATGTGTGCCCAGCACATGTGAGGCACTTGGGTTCACTCCTTACCACACAAAAATACATAAATAAAATAAAGGTCTTGTGCCCATCTGCAACTAAAAAGTATTTTGAAAATTTTAAAAATAGACACCACCAAAAATGATCAGGGAAGCAGGTATAAAATAAATAGAAACTTTCAGATATGTATGTTCCTGGATATTTAAAAGGACATAATAAAAAAAGAGTAACAACTGATGTGATAATTTAATTACTGCATGAGTCTATAGTGATTATTTCAAGAATTATTGAGGTGTGATTCTAAATTAAACACCACCCTAAGCTGCCAATCAGTTTGAAATTCTGCATGTTCTTCTTATAGGATTTGGTTCCTTTCTGATGGACAGGTATTCAAATATTACTTCTCTGTAGTATCAAAAATTCCCTTTCTAGAATCTTCCATCTTTCTTATACCCTTCCTACTCTTAATTTGTTTTTTTTTAACTGGCAAAGAAAGCAAATAAGAGCTGGCAGACTAAAATCTAACAACATGTATGTTCTATAATAAGAAAGTTAGATAAAATAGACAAATAATCAAATTACTAAATCTGCTTTCATTTCTGGGCATTGCCATGATGGAGCCAAGGTTTCCTCCAGTAAGACTGTGGGGTCTCCACAAAGGGGGTTTCTTGAAAGGCCCTGTGTACTGATGGAGGAAGGAATGAGTGCTGTGAGATGGTGGAGGTCTGCCAGTGTTCACCACAGTCTCTGTGGTCACAGTATTTGAAAATCATTCCATCACCAGCCCAAGATCCAGGATCACAAGGGAAAGATTGAGAAAGCAAAGTGGAAAACTAAAGTTGTAACAGAGATCACTACATATAAACTCATGTCTAGGACTATTCATACAAACCAGTAGTGTTAAAATAATTTCTATGAAAAATATTTATAAAAATATTAAAAATAGTTTAATTTAGCTAATATCTATTCCTTTCTCATGTAATAAAAATTAGACATCACAAAACTAATACAATAATATTATCCACTTGCTGACTTTATCTATCTCAAGATTGATTACATCCATTCCTTCATGAATTCACTACCTAGTATGTGCTTTATAATTAAGTATGTTATAGAATATAAAAGATGTAATGCTTATTTAAATGAACTTACATTTCTATTTAAATACATCCAGAATAGTGTGACAATTAGTGAATTAAACAAAAGAACAAGTATCATTTATACAGAGACTATGAAAGAATTGTCCCAAATTTGAGATTTTAATATAAAGAATCTTTAAACAATCACAGGTCTATCATCAAGTAGAAACATTCCTATAATATAATACTTCAAAGTTACTTAGGCCAGGTGCAGTGGTGCATCCCTATAATCCCAGTGGTTCAAGAGGCTCAGGTAGAATGATCACAAGTTCAAAGTCAACTGCAGCAACCTAGCCAGTCTCCAAGTAACTCAGAAAGACTCTGTCTTATAATAAAATACAAAAAAGGCTGAGGATGTGGCTCAGTGTTTAAGTTTCCCTGGGTTCAATCACTGGTACCAAAAATAAAAGTTGTTTAGTTATAAATGACAAATAATATGAACAAGACTTTGTAAACCTGTTTCAACTCATTTGAGTAAAACCCTAGGAACAGAATGGCTGCCTCATATAATAATTTTATATTTAAATTTTAGGAAATATTTTATAAATTAATTTTTGAAAAATTTTTAAAAATTAAACATTTAAAAAATCTGATGGACTCAGAATTCTCTATTCTTGCAGGTACTTTAGGAAAAATTATACACTTCTCTGTATTGTAAAATAATTTTTATGCTAACAACAACAAACCTAAACTGCATAAAGAAAGAATGTAATGGAATCAATTATCAGGCACTGACCAAAAAGATGCAGAATTTCTGTCAAAGTTATTAATGAAAACAAGGGAATATGCAATATCAGATTGTAGTAGACTTTGCTACCTGCAATCTCTTCAATGTCATTATGGTGCCCTCAAGTGTTATATCAAGTAATTCTGGTGAAGAAGACATTCAACAGTTTCTATTTTTTCTTCTCCACTACCTGTCAAAGATACTATTGTAAAAGGGACTGTTATTAAAAGTATAGGCCTACTTGCTCTTTGTGCTCTCAATACTACAGAGTCTGTAACAAACATAAAATTGTAAAACAATAAAATTTACTCATGATGAACCTTAGAATTTAGTAGTCAATATGCATATAGCACGTTGAAAAACTATGCTGAGACCACAAACGCATTTCACAAATGTTCTATGCATTTTTAAGCTGCATTAATTCAGGTTATAAGACTAGTAAAAATAATTAAATGCCAATTTAAAAATAGTTATCTAACAATTAGGATAATATTATTCAATATATCATTATATATGAACTAGTAAAAAACAGAAATGTGGGACGGAATAATTCATTATGACTGTAGACAGGCATAATAAAAATGTTGGAGTGAATGTAGAATATTTGAGTAAGCATGAGAAAGTTATACAATGTTGTGTTTCCTAAAACACCAGATAATGAGAGAAATAAAAGGTCATTATTATGACTTCATCTAGACAGTAAATTCATATTGTTTATAAATTAAATGGGGGAAGCATCTCCTCAATCCCAAATATGTACTATTAACCTTGCTGCTGTTTTCTTTAATACTCATTTGTTCAGCTAATTCAGGTAATGATTCCCCAATATTCTGGCATTCTCAAAGGTGAGGGATAGCCTTATCATAAACTTTTTCATCCTATCAATTGAATGTGGCTTGAAAAATTCCTGAAAGAATGAACAAAAAAGTGAAGTTATCAATATTTTACTGCTCAAGAAAACAATGTCACTCTGGATTTCCTGAGAATCTTCAAAATAGGAATATGATGAATATAATTAAAAAATTTTTAATTTACCAAACATCACAAAGTTCAAACTTTAATTTAAAAAGATGCATTTGGGGAGGAGTTTCAAGATGGCGGACTAGGGGGCGACTGCATTTCACGTTGGTCCAGGACACAAGATTCAAAAGAGGGAGATAGTGAGAGACTTGGGACCAACTCAAAGCCGCTGGGTGAGTCTCTTCCATTGGGGAGGTGTCCCGGATGGGGCGGTAGCCCCGGAACGCAGGGAACTTTGTGAAGTAGAGTTGCTCGGCGAGACACCCCTCCTCCCACGGGAGCGGTAAACACGGACAACTGGGATCATCACAGAGGAGGCGGCTCAGCACAGCACTTGGACTCGGAGCAACCACTGGAGCTCCGGGCGGCTGCCTGAGGAGGAGTTGCGTGGTGAGCTGTTTAGACCCAGAACGACAGCTTCTGAACACCGGGGGGTTGCCCGGAGGAAGAGGAGAAGCATGGCGTGTCGCTTGGTCTAGGAGTGACTGCATCAGAGCCACAGGCAGTTGCCAGAGGAGGAGCTGCATGGCGAGCTGTTTGAATTCAGAACGACTGCTCCTGAACACCTGGGGGGTTGCCTGGAGGAGGAGTGCAGCGGGTCACTTGGACTAGGAGTGACTGCATCAGAGTCACAGGTGGTTGCCAGAGGAGGAGCTGCATGGTGAGCTGTTTGAACTCAGAACGACTGCTCCTGAACACCGGGGGGTTGCCCGGAGGAAGAGGAGAAGCACGGAGGGTCGCTTGATCTAGGAGTGACTGCATCAGAGCCACAGGCAGTTGGAAGAGGAGGAGGCGAGTGGTGAGTTGATTGCACTAAAAGGGACCGCTCCTGAACACCAGTGGCCTGCCTGGAGGAGGAGCATAGTGGGTCACTTGGTCTCAGAGCCACCGCTCCTGAACACACGGGGGGCTACGCCGAGGAGGAGGAGGAGGAACAGGGCTGGTCACTTGGACTTGGAATGACTGCCTAGGGCTACGGGCAGTTGGCAGGAGGAGGAGACGTGAAATGAATTGCTTGGGCTCCTAGTGACTGCGTCGGAAACCCGGCTGCTGTCTGGAAGAGGAGGTGTGTGGCGGGTCTCTGGGTATCGGAACTATTGTACGGGGCTCCAGGTGGTGGCTCAGAGGAGGGGCCGCATAGCCAGGCGATTAGGTGCAGAGCAGGGTCCCAGGAGCTAGGTGACTTCTTGCTGGAAGAGCCGCACAGAGACACGCCTAGGGGCGGAGTGAAGTTTCCAGGACTGCGGGCGGATTCTCCGGGAGAGGCAGCCTAAGGAGACTCGGCTGCGAAGGGTGAGGCTCTCAGGCACAGGAGGTAGGTCCGGGACCCTGGGAAGGTTGCAGAGGAAGACAGCACAGCCAAGCCGGTAGTTGTAGATTGAGGGGAACCTTTAGGAGGGGAACTGATCAGCAAGACGTCCCCACCGAGTGAGTCTTCCCTGACGGGTGAGGTTTTCCCACAGGGACTGTAAAACCAGAGACACAGGCACAAACAAGTCTTGCCTCAGGCCACAGCCTAGTTCCCTGTTGGATGACCATTGGTCAACAAGTGGAGGTACCTCTGCCCACTAGCAGGGAATATACGCCACCTGAGGGTCACCACCCCTAGAGAGGAAGCTTCTTCGTGGAGCTCCACATTATCAACTTCCTCCAAGACTTCAGGCTAGTGAAGGATAAGAGGGGATATACTAGCAATCTTCAGGGACATTATAAGTCGATAGAGGAAATCTGCATTATCTTAATGACCCACTGATTCCTGAACAATATGAGAAAACAAGGGAAGAAAATTCCACAAACAAATCTAGATGTTACATCAATAAAATCCAACGACAGCATGGCAGAAGAAATGACAGAAAGGGAGTTCAGAATGTACATAATTAAAATGATTAGGGAAGCAAACGATGAGATGAAAGAGCAAATGCAGTCATTGAATGATGAGATGAAAGAGTAAATGCAGGCATTGAATGATGAGATGAAAGAGCAAATGCAGGCATTGAATGATAGCACAAATCGACAGTTAAAAGAGCAAATAAAGGAAGCAAAAGATCATTTCAATAAAGAGTTAGAGATATTGAGAAAAAACAAACAGAAATCCTTGAAATGAAGGAAACAATAAACCAAATTAAGAACTCCATAGAAAGCATAACCAATAGGACAGAACACCTGGAAGACAGAACTTCAGATATTGAAGACAAAATATTTAATCTCGAAAGCAAAGTTGAACAAACAGAGAAGATGGTAAGAAATCATGAGCAGAATCTGCAAAAACTATGGGATATCATGAAAAGGCCAAATTTGAGAATTATTGGGATTGAGGAAGGCTTAGAGAAACAAACCAAAGGAATGAATAATCTATTCAATGAAATACAGTCAGAAAATTTCCCAAATCTGAAGAATGAAATGGAAAATCAAGTCCAAGAGGCTTATAGGACTCCAAATACACAAAATTACAACAGACCCACACCAAGGCACATTATAATGAAAATACCTAACATACAAAATAAAGACAGAATTTTAAAGGCTGTGAGAGAAAAGAACCAAATTACATTCAGGGGGAAACCAATACGGATATCAGCAGATTTTTCAATCCAGACCCTAAAAGGTAGAAGTGCCTGGAACATTTTTCAAGCTCTGAAAGAAAATGGATGCCAACCAAGAATCTTATACCCAGCAAAACTTACCTTCAAATTTGACGATGAAATAAAATCATTCCATGATAAACAAAAGCTAAAAGAATTTACAAAAAGAAAGCCAGCATTACAGAATATTCTCAGCAAAATATTTCATGAGGAAGAGATAAAAAACAAAGAAGCATATCAGCAAAAGGAGGAATTACCCTAAAGGAACTCTCAAATAGAGGAGGAACCAAGATGTGTCAAAAAATAAATAAAGAAATAAATAAAATTTTAAATATGAACCAAATGACCGGGAATACAAAGCATATCTCAATAATAACCCTGAATATTAATGGCCTGAATTTATCAATCAAAAGGCATAGACTGGCAGATTGGATTAAAAAGAAAGATCCAACAATATGTTGCCTGCAAGAGACTCACCTCATAGAAAGAGATACCCATAGACTAAAGGTGAAAGGATGGGGAAAAACATACCATGCACATGGACTCAACAAAAAAGCTGGAATATCCATTCTCATTTCAGATAATGTGGACTTCAAGCCAAAGTTAGTCAGAAGGGATAAAGAAGGACATTTCATACTGCTTAAGGGAAGCATAAATCAGCAAGATATAACAATCATAAACATCTATGCCCCAAACAGTGGCTCATCCATGTATGTTAAACAAATCCTTCTCAATTTTAGAAACTAAATAGACCATAACACAATAATACTAGGTGATTTTAACATGCCTCTCTCACCACTGGACAGATCTTCCAAACAAAAATTGAACAAAGAAACCACAGATATCAATAACACAATCAATAATTTAGACTTAACAGACATTTATGGATCTTTATTATACCATCCATCCAAGAGCGAATACACTTTCTTCTCAGCAGCACATGGATCCTTCTCTAAAATAGACCATATATTATGCCACAAAGCTAATGTCAGCAAATACAAGAAGATAGAGACACTACCTTGTATTCTATCAGATCCTAATAGATTGAAGTTTGAAATAAATGAAAGAGTAAAAAACAGAAACTACTCCAACACCTGGAGATTAAACAATATGCTATTATATGATGAATGGATAACAGAAGATATTAGGATGGAAATTAAAAAATTCTTAGAGGTAAACGAAAACAAAGAAATATCATATCAAAATCTCTGGGACACTATGAAAGCAGTACTTAGAGGAACATTTATTTCATAGAGCGCATTTAATAAAAGAAGTAAAACTCAAAAAATAAACGACCTAATACTACCGCTCAAAGCCCTAGAAAAAGAAGAACAGACCAACACCAAAAGTAGTAGAAGACAGGAAATAGTTAAACTCAGAGCTGAAATCAACGAAATTGAAACAAAAGAAACAATACAAAAAATTGACAAAATAAATAGTTGGTTCTTTGAAAAAATAAACAAAATTGATCAACCTTTAGCCACACTAACAAAGAGAAGACGAGAGAAAACGCAAATCACTAAAATTCGGAATGAACAAGGAAATATCACAACAGACACGACTGAAATACAAAACATAATTAGAAGCTATTTTGAAAATCTATACTCCAACAAAATAGAAAATTTTGAAGACATCAACAGGTTTCTAGAGACATATGAATTGCCTAAACTGAACGAGGAGGACTTACACAATTTAAATAGACCAATTTCAAGTAATGAAATAGAAGAAGTCATCAATAGCCTACCAACAAAGAAAAGTCCAGGACCAGATGGGTTCTCAGCCGAGTTCTACAAAACCTTTAAAGAAGAGCTCATTCCAATACTTCTCAAAGTATTCCATAAAATAGAAGAGGAGGGAACCCTCCCAAACTCATTCTATGAAGCCAATATTATCCTGATACCTAAACTAGACAGAGACACATCGAGGAAAGAAAACTTCCGACCAATATCCTTAATGAACATCGACGCAAAAATTCTCAACAAAATTTTAGCAAATCGCATACAAAAGCATATTAAAAAGATAGTGCACCATGACCAAGTGGGTTTCATCCCAGGGATGCAAGGTTGGTTCAACATCAGGAAATCAATGAATGTCATTCACCATATCAATAGACTTAAAGTCAAGAATCACATGATTATTTCGATAGTATGCAGAAAAAGCATTTGATAAAATACAGCACCCCTTCATGCTAAAAACACTAGAGAAAATAGGGATAGTGGGAACATTCTTTAACATTGTAGAGGCCATCTACGCTAAGTGCATGGCTAATATCATTTTAAATGGTGAAAAACTGAAAGCATTCTCTCTAAAAACTGGAACAAGGCAGGGATGCCCTCTTTCACCACTTCTATTCAATATCATCCTTGAAACTCTAGCCAGAGCAATTAGACAGACCAAAGAAATTAAAGGGATACAAATAGGAAAAGAAGAACTCAAACTATCCTTATTTGCTGATGATATGATTGTATACTTAGAGGAACCAGGAAATTCCACCAAAAAACTTTTAGATCTCATAAGTGAATTCAGTAAAGTAGCGGGATATAAGATCAATGCAGATAAATCTAAGGCATTTTTATACATAAGCGATGAATCTTCAGAAAGAGAAATAAGGAAAACTACCCCATTCCCAATAACTTCGAAAAAAGTAAAATACTTGGGAATCAATCTCACAAAAGAGGTGAAAGACCTCTACAATGAGAACTACAGAACACTAAAGAAAGAAATTCAAGAAAACCTTAGAAGATGGAAAGATCTCCCATGTTCTTGGATAGGAAGAATTAATATTGTCAAAATGGCCATACTACCAAAAGTGCTATACAGATTCAATGCAATTCCAATTAAAATCCCAATGATGTACCTTAGCAGAAATAGAGCAAGCAATTATGAAATTCATCTGGAAGAATAAAAAACCCAGAATAGCTAAAGCAATCCTTGGCAGAAAGAGTGAAGCAGGGGGTATTGCAATACCAGATCTTCAACTCTACTACAAAGCAATAGTAACAAAAACGGCATGGTATTGGTACCAAAATAGAAAGGTGGATCAATGGTACAGAATAGAGGATACGGACACAAACCCAAATAAATACAATTTTCTCATACTAGACAAAGGGTCCAAAAATATGCAATGGAGAAAAGATAACCTGATCAACAAATGGTGCTGGGAGAATTGGAAATCCATATGCAACAGAATGAAGCTAAACCCATATCTCTCACCATGCACGAAACTAAACTCAAAATGGATTAAGGATCTCGGAATCAGACCAGAGAACTTGCATCTTATAGAAGATGGGCTTAGGACCAGACTTCCTCAACAGGACTCCCATAGCACAAGAAATAAAAGCAAGAATTAATAACTGGGATAGATTCAAACTAAAAAGCTTTCTCTCAGCAAAGGAAACTATCAGCAATGGGAAGAAAGAGCCTACAGATTGGGAGAAAGTCTTTGCCATTCATACTTCAGATACAGCCCTAATCTCCAGAATCTATAAAGAACTCAAAAAACTCTACACCAAGAATGTAAATAATCCAATTGACAAATGGGCTAAGGAAATGAATAGACACTTCACAGAAGAACATGTACAAGAAATCAACAAACATATGGAAAAATGTTCCACATCTCTAGTAAGAAGAGAAATGCAAATCAAAACCACCCTAAGATTCCATCTCACCCCAATTAGAATGGTGATTATCAAGAATACAAGCAACAACAGGTGTTGGCGAGGATGTGGGGAGAAAGGTACACTCTACATTGCTGGTGGGGCTGCAAATTAGTGCAGCCACTCTGGAAAGCAGTGTGGAGATTCCTTAGAAAACTTGGAATGGAACCACCATTTGACCCAGCTATCCCACTCCTTGGCCTATACCCAAAGGACTTAAAATCAGCATATTACAGAGATACAGCCACATCAATGTTCATAGCTGCTCAGTTCACAATAGCCAGATTGTGGAACCAACCTAGATGTCCTTCAATTGATGAATGGATAAAGAAACTGTGGTATATATATACAATGGAATATTACTCAGCCATAAAGAATGATAAAATTTTGGCATTTGCAGGCAAATGGATGAAACTGGAGAATATCATGCTAAGCGAGATAAGCCAATCTCAAAAAACCAATGGATGAATGATATCGCTAATAAGTGGATGATGACACATAATGGGGGTGGGAGGTGTTAGTGTTAGGGTTATAGTTAGGGTTAGGGAGGGGGGCAAGAATGGAGGAAGGAAGGACTGTATAGAGGGAAAAGAGGGGTGGGAGGGGTGGGGTGGAAGGGGAAAAAATAACAGAATGAATCAAACAACATTACCCTATGTAAATTTATGATTACACTATGGTATGCCTTACGCCATGTACAAACAGAGAAACAACATGTATCCCATTTGTTTACAATAAAAAAAAAGAAAATAAATAAATAAAAAGATGCATTTGCTAATTAATACTATAATTATTGGACATTAATAGAATAGCAAAAATTTTGCATAATTAGAATTTGATCATAATAATGAAATTTAGGATTGGAAATTTTCTAAAAATGTACTTTCTAAATGATTCTATCCCTACAAATCACAATCACATAGGAATCTGTCACTAGATATCTACAGATATAACCATGGATTAGAAGAGATAAAGAGGAAAGGATAAAGAATAATCTTTGACCTTTTACTATCCCATTTTTATGTATTAGGAAATTTTCTCAAGGAAGTTCCCTGGTCCAAGTCAGACATATAACAAATAATTAGACTGAAAAATAGGATTGCCATTGACTTTATCCTCCACATTACAGCATCTCTGAAACTGTGATTTATTTCACAATTAATAGGATGTCAAAATGTAATTGAGAGCATTTTGTCTTTCTTATACATACATAAATGAATGATACAATTCATGGTGTATTCTTACAAATGATGAAACAATGTGCTTGCTACTAAACCCATTTCTTCAACAATTTACCCATCACTTCTTTCTGATTTACTTTCTGACTTGCAATGAGCAGGTTTATCAGATCATCATTATACTATAAGCATTATCCTACATAAGAGTAAGGTCCTCATGAATTCCTTTATGCTCTGGCTCAGTGGTGGAGTGTTTGCCTGGCATATGTGTGGCACTGTGTTCAATCCTCAGTACCACATAAAAATATACAAAATAAAGTAATTGTATCTATCTACAAATAATGTTTTTAAAAACTCCTTTATGCTAAAATACATGTTTTACAAACCACCTCTGTTTACCTATTTCTGTCTATGTTTTGCTTATTGTCCCATTCTAAGACTCTATTCTGAGTAGTTGAGTTTACTGAACAGGTAACCTCTGCATAAGATACTAGCTATGTAATAATTTTTATTTGCTTAGAGGCTGAATGGAGGGTATCCTATACAAATTTACATGTAGCAATAATTTTGTTTCTTACAACTCCATGTTATATTTACTATCAATTTCAAAATAAACACTACAAGAAAAATATAAAACTACACACATTGAAATAGCAAGAGTTACATTTACACTATAATAAAGACTTTTTTTACTCCTAAGCTGTAAAATAGGAGACAGACTTTGGTGAATTATTAAAAAGACTTCATGCCTTCGCTTGGTTTGATTATAAAACCAAACTGACAAGTATATTCTGCTGAATATTTTCTATTAATTTATCTTATAGATTACTATTCCCCTTTTCAACTGTATCTAACCTGCAATTAAACCTATCTGTTGGGCTATTTATTTTAGTTACTACATTATTTCTGTTTGAAAATTTCCTTTTCTTTTCTATAGATCCCACTTCTCTAGTGAAATTTTCAATCTCAGCATGCATTTTCATAACTAGATTAGTTATCATGTTTTAATGCCTCTGTAACTCCCAAATCTGTGTAACCTGTATCAAGACTATTTTGATGTTTGAACTGTTCCTGTTCTTGATTATTTTCTCTTGGTCTTACTGTTCACTTAGCAATTTTTTTCTTGACTGTCAAGCACTCTATGTGAATGATTTTATGAAATGCCTATAGGAAAAATATACAGATTCCAGATGCTATTACCTTCCACCAAAGAAAATTTAATTCTTTCCTAGAAGATAGTCAAAGTAGATGAACAGATCAACTCAATCCAATCAGGAACAGAGATTGCTTGTGACTGAGTTTGAACACTATTATAAACATTGACCTGCCTGTGGTTTGTCCTCACTCTTATGACACAGCCCTTCAACAGATTCCACTGTAACCTGAGCCAGAAAAACAAACTATCAAAAACTCCATGCAACTACTCCAGTTGCTGTTTGCTTATTTTTTATAACATAAGAGAAAACCCATTACACAATGTGTCTGCATTCTTCTCCCCTGAATCTTAACTGACTCAGCAGTTCTACAATATCTTCAAAAGGATTTTAGTTTCCTAGCACTACTAGTAGTTTCAGCAGAAACTTTAGTCTTCTACAAGTTACTCCATCATAGGCAAAAATGAAGGTTTTGATGTGGATTTAAAGATAACATAACACAGGTATTTTACCAAGCAATGGGGTAGTCAATGAAATCAAAAGTTGAATCCAAAAAGAAACCTGTTTAGTGTAGGGCTGTCCTAAATGGTATCTCATATTTGACTATCAAACTTATCGAGCTACCTTCATGGTCAGTCATTAATGCCATTCTTTTAAACATACTAGATATTTAAGACGAACTGTGCTACGGCACTCTTATCTCTCTAAATGAGTCTGAAAAAGTCTTTACCTTAGAGACATTAGAGAGTCCCTGTAGCAAGTCATTAAGCAAGGCAATTGTGTCGACCCAAACACAGTTGTCAAGAAATCTACATTCTACAAATGTCCTAGAGCTGGTAGCTCATAACCACCAACTTCTTAGACAGCAAACTTTTTAAATATAGTCATGTGGTTGCTGATGTCTAATCAACCACACAGACATTATTTCAGAATCTGGGCATACAATTTTTTTTTTAATTGGGACCTGCCTATTTCAAAATTTTTGAAAACTGAAACCTGCCTATTTTTCATAATAACAAATAAGAATAAAATTAAGAAAGCATAACAGAAATGATTTTTATCACATACTAACAGATCAGTTATATATGGATTCAGTATACATATAGCATAGAGTCTGGCTATTTGAAACAGCAGTCAATAGCCAAATGTGGCTTATGAGTACCTGAAAGAAGTTAGTACAAACTGAGTTGTGCCATAATGTGAAATATACATTAAACTTCAAAGAGTTAGTAGGATAAAAGAACATAAAATAATACAATAATTGTAATTAATATCATAGAAAAAGAAAATGGAAATGGTAACTGCTGGGGGAAGAAGCAAAATGAGAATTACTGATTACCTGGTACAGATCATCAGTTTTACCAGATAAAAAGAATCCTCAGAGACATATAATGATGATGGTTGCAAAACAACATCAAGTATTTTCATAATAACAAACACAATAATGGTTAAGTCAGTACATATTAAATGTATTTTTAAAAAACTGAAAGCCCTTATTTGCCTAGGACAGTAATAAGCATTTATTATCTCACAAAATTTTAAATTTAATTAAATTTTAATTTTTCTACTGATAATACAGAAGAGATACTTTGGATATATTTAAGTGAAATACATTACTAAATTAAATCCATCTTTTAAAAAACCTTTTAAATATACATGTTCAAAAGCTTCCTAGAGAGGACAGAAAAAGTCCTTCCCATGTATGAGTCCATTTCTGAGTGAAAAATATAAAGACTGTCTGTTTAGCTAAATATTTCCCAAGAATCAGATCAATAATGTTAGATTGGGGATACAGAGTTGGGTAGTGGAAAAATGAGTTTCAGATATTATCAGATTCAGATGAAGCAAAAGTGGAAACATTTGAGTACTCCATGTGAAAAGGACAAGAGAAAAAAATAATAATGACAGAAACAGGAAAAATTTCATTTACACTAGTCCCATGGAAATAATTTTGGTAGTTGTTATTATTTTATTTTAGATGAACTAATTTTATTTTAGACATGCAAGAAAAGCTATTTCAAGATCTACTAATTTAAAGCAAGCAGCTGTACACAGATAACAAAAGCAACAACTTCTTACAGCCCAGCACACAGCATCCAAAGCAAACAGGCTAGCCCCTGAATATAATTACTTTCTAAGGTAACTGTGACCACAAAATATGTTTCTTACATGAAGATCTGCACATTATTTGAAAGTGCTCAAATGATGCCTTGATGTGAAGCATACATTCCAGGGACTTAATGTTATTAATTTTATGGTTTACTGTGGGGATATTTTGGGAGAAAAAATGAAAAATGGATGTGGTGGAGTGGTCCAAAATAACCACTGAGTAAATTGCACTGCAGCTTTTATTTATGAGATATATTTGTTTTTAATGACAGAGTGGCTGCAAAATGAAAAACTAATTAATGAATATATATTGTTTACAATATATAAACATTTAAGTATTGAGACAGCATGATGTAGCAGACGAGACTCAGGGCCCAGGGTGACACCACATGCATCTAAGATGGTGACTGGCAGAGAGCCAAAGGGTGTGCTGAATGCACCTTGAGAAAAACAGGAAGCGCTTACCATTGGCTGTAAGATAATTAGTTCAGCTGCCTAGCACGTGGGCAGATACATCTTACATGTATGCTTGAGCTCATGATCGCTTGACCTTTAATCGGATTGGATGGACATATCTGGTTACAATTTATTATGCATGAGACTGCTTATATCTTGAAGGTGTTATCCAAATAAAGTGGAAGCTGCTTCATAAACTTCTGAAGAGTACGTGTCATTTGTCCCGCTGGTCAGCGGCAAGCGGCAGCATGAGAATTTTTGAACCACATAAGTAAGTTCAGTATTGATACATGGAAAGTGGTATCACTGAGCAATATATAGTGCAGAAGACATTTCTAAGAGCTTTGTGACAGTTCTTAAAGAGGTTGATCAGTATCAATAATGTAGCACAAATGTGATTTAATAAATATGGCACTACAATTATATGACTACAAATTAATTTTAGTTTCTTGTGTTATTTAAACATACTCTTTTATGTGGTACATTGGAACATTCTAACTCAGTTTGCAAGAAAATCACACTATAGTTTTGCTTTGCTTTTTTCCTCTTCAACAATTGAAGACTGAACAACACTACATATTATGCACTGCTTACTTGGACAGATTATATCATCCAAATTCTCTTTGATAAATAATAATGAATGCTATGTTTTCTCTTATAAAATAATCACAGATGCTTCATTACTTGTAACATGCATGTACTGAAGATGAACTATTACTCAAGTTATTCACATGTCATACCTTGTCAGAAGAATAAAATATATCAAAATCATATACAGAATGAAATAATACAGGAAAGATAAATGCAAACAAGAAAACATACAATTGTAATGGTACTGGTTCTGAACTATTCTTTTATTATTTCACAAGATAGTTACTGAGGTGAGGATATTTTCTTTCATAAATATTTTAGCACCTTATTTCCTCTGAAAAATTTTGCATACTTGATGAGTATTTATTTAGAGCACAGGGACATTAAAATATTCATGTTGTGACACCTATAGTAGATAAGCTTGCTCAAATGCTTTAAAAATATTTTTCTTGGATATTTCCTTAACTTTCCCTCCCAAAAGAAACTCATTCACAATAAAACAAACCTTCTCAAAATTAAAAATGATATCAAGTTCACAACACTATAAGTAATTTACACATAACAGTTAATTATTTCCAGGCTACTTAATTCATTTTCCTGATCCTCAATAGCACAGAAAAAGGCAGACAAGAATACCTTTTGAAAACAATCTTCAGATCTCACCACTCAAGGAAGCACATTAGGGTTTCCTGATAAATGGTCTAAAAAAGTTCTAATGTGATATTTTTCCTTCTCTTTGTATAACTTTGGGACATACAATTTCAGTAGTCTACACTTGACCTGACAACTAAAATACAACATACATACACTGCTTGGCAGCTGCTGGCCATAGACATGGTGAAGCATAGCAAGGGTGACTGAAGGAAAACCCCTGGAAATGTGCTAATGAAAAGAAGCCATGCTGCTGTGGTGAAGCAGATTTCACGAGATGGAACATCTGGCCAAGTACATTGAAAAAAAATGAAGATGGGTTTATATGGAAAAGATATATAATTAGAAAAATAGGAAGAAGTTAGAAAGATGGACAGGACATTAGGACTTTAGAACATAGTGCCATGACTTTTTGGGTGTCATGTGTTTAATTTTCACAAGAAGGTTCATAAATTTTCACACTATTTTAATATTAAAAGAGAGCTCTATAAATGTATTTCTTAATGTGGCTGAGTCTCTTTATCACAATCTCCAGCACAAACACAGAGACAAATATAAATTCTAGACTAAAGAACAAAAGGAGTCCTACCTGAAAACTCTAAAGAAGGCCTAAGTCAGGACAGAGAATAGAGGTCCATTTAACACTTTGAAAAAAGCAATGTCATGGCATTGTGATGGGCACAGGTTTTCCTTCCTCCTTTTGCTTTAGGAGAGGGCACGGGGGCAGGGGTAAAAACATCTTTAAAGAAACCTGTAGTCTGGGTTCATGAAGACCCAGAAAACAGAGAGTTAATCCCCAGGTCATGGAAAGTGAGAGGTAATGCCAGAAAGAAGAAAACCTGATAGAGGGGACCCCAATTTTTTGTATACCTTCTGCCCACATCTCTGTCTAACATATGAAGGAGACATTTGTGGGCAGATTGGAAACAAATTAAAGCTAACAGAACTGAGATCTGAAGATCCATGAGGAGGAAGTTTCTGATGACTGACCTAATGACAACTTTAGGAATCTAAACTGTTGAGGCTAAGTCATGAGCAAAACATGGCAAATGTGCCTGTGCATGTTTTGGGGATGTGTATAAAACAGGTGATCCAAGGAACTGGAAATTGCCTTATAAAATAAATTAAAAATGAGAAATAACTCAAAATGAAAGGAAATAAAAATCATATCTCAATAATAACATTGAATGTAAATGCCACAACTCATTAATCAAGAGACATAGTCTGTAAGATTGGATTAAAAAGAAAGACCCAAAACTATGCTATCTCCAAAAGACTCTCCTAATGGGCAAAGACATTCACAAGTTAAGGTATAAGGATGGAAACAAATATCATTCACTTGGAACTCACATACAAGGAAGCTTTAATATTCTTAGATAGAGTGGGCTTGAAGTCAAAGATAATCAAAAGGAACAAAGTATGTCATATCATGCTGCTTAAGGAAATTATACATCAATAAGACATACCAATTATAAATATCCATGCCCCCCAAAGTGGAGCACCTACATATATGAAATCTTTCTCAATTTCAAGAATTAAATAAACTAAAGCACAATAATATGGGTAATTTTAATAAATCCCTATCAACAACTGATAGATCCTCCAACCAAAAACTAAATAAAGAAGGTTTAGAAATAAACAATATAATTAATAATTCAGACATAACTGACAAATAGAATATTTCATCCATTAGTGATTGGATACAATTTTTTCTCAATAGTACATGGATCTTTCACTAAAATAGATCATATTTTAAACCACAATGTAACTCTGTGTAAATGCAAACTATAGTTGTAATACCTTGGATTATACCAGATCATAAAAGAATAAAATGAGAAATCAGTGATATAATAAATAAAAGAGAGACTACCCTGACAACTGGAAAATAAATACTACACTAATGAATAGCTAATGAAAAACTGAAGTACTCAGGGATGAAATTAAAAAAAATTCATAGAGGTAAATAAGAATAGTAACACAGCATATCACAATTACTGGGACACTACAAAGGAACTTCTAAGGGGAAAGATTATTGCATTGAGTTCATTCAATAAAAGAATAGAAAATTCCAACTAAATAACCTACAATTACATCTGAATGCCTAAGAAAAGAACAAATCTATACCAAAATGGTAGAAGACAGAAAATAATTAAAAGCAGTGCCAAAATCAATAAAATGGAAATAGAAAATTAAAAGTCAATGAAACAAAATGTTGCTTCTTTGAAAAGTTACTAAAATTAATAAACATTTAGCTAAGCTAATGAAGCGGAGAGAGAAAACTCAAATTACTAAAATTGATGATGAAAACAAAATATTACCACAGACACTAATGAAATGCAGATGATAGAAACTATTTTAAAAATCTGTAATTTAGGAAAATAAAAGATCACAAGGAGATCAACAAATTTTTATGACCTACACAAATTAATGTAGGAAGACACAGAAAATTAAAAAACACCAATTTCAAGCAATGAAATAGAAGATGCCATCAAAACCCTACCCCCCCCAAAAAAAAAAAACCACCCAGGACCAAATAGATTCTCAGCCAAGTCTTTCCAGACCTTCAAAGAAGACTTTAATACAATATTTCTCAAATTATTCCATGAAAAAGAAAAGGGGGAAACACTTCAAAACTCATTCTATGATCCTAGTTTCACCCTGGTAACAAAAGCAGACAAAGATTCACCAAGGAAAGAAAACTCAGGCTAATATTCCTGATGAATATAGATGCAAAAACTCTAAAGAAAATACTGGCAAATACCATACAAAATCATATTAAAAAGTATAGAGTACCATGATCCAGTGAGTTTCATGCAAGGAATGAAAGGATAGTCCAACATACATCAATCAATAAAAAAATTCATCACATCAATAGATTAAATGCAATAATGAGATGATTATCAACAATAAATGAAGAGAAAGCATTTGACAGAATTCAGCACCCATTCATGCTCTATACACTAAATAAATTAGGGATAATTGGAACATTCCTCAATATTATGAATGCTATATATGCTAAACTCAAGGTCACTAATATTCTAAATGGATAAAATTTAAATTTTTTTCTGCTAGAAAAAGGGATGCCCTTATTTAACACTTCTATTCAACCTAGAACTTACAAGCCTCACTGGAAAAATTAAACAAGAAAAAGAAATTAAAGTGATATGAATAGGAAAAGAATATCTTAAATTATCTCTATTTGCCAATGACATAATTCTATATTTAGAAGACCCAAAAAATCCACCACAAGACTTCTAGAATTCATTAAAAGATTATGAAAATTAACAGGATACAAAATAAATACCCATAAACCAATCATGTTTCTATATATCACTGATGAATCAGCTGAAATGAAATTCCAAAACTCTCCCATGCATAATAGGCTCAAAAAACGCTCAGGTATCAATCTAACAAAAGAGGTGAATGACCTCTACAATGAAAACAACAGAACATTAAAAAAAGTAATTGAAGAAGACCTTAGAAGATTGAAAGATCTCCCATGTTCTTGGATAGGCAGAATTAATATGCCCAAATGGTCATACTATCAAAAGCATTTTAGAGTTTTAATTCAATTCCTATAAAAATTCCAATGATTTTCTTCATAGAAATAGAAAAGTCAATCATGAAATTTATTTGGAAAAACAAGTGGACCTGAATAACTAAAGAAATCCTTATTGGAAAAGTGAAGCAGGGGTCAACACAATATTACACTCTGTTTTACTACAGAGCTATAGAAACAAGAACAGCAAGCTACTGGTACCAAAACAGACATGAAGACAAACAGGACAGAAAACACAGAAACAAACCTACATATATGCAGTTAACTCATTGTAGAAAAAGGTGTCACAAACACATGACTCTTCACCACATGGTGCTGGGTAAACTGGAAATCCATGTAGAGTAGAGCAAAATTTATCCCCTATCCTTAGCCTGCACAAAACTCAACTCACTATAGGTCAAGGACCTAGACATTGGAAGAGATTGTTTATCTCATAGGAAAAAATAGAGGACAAATTGTCGACCATTTTAGCCTAGGAACTTACACCCTCATCAAGATTTCTAAAGTACAAAAGTTAAAATCAAGAATCATTAAATGCATGACATCAAACAAATATTCCTCACAGAAAAGAAAAAGAATGTGAACAGAATTCCTAAAGAATGGGAGAAATCTTTGCCACCTGTACTTCAGGTAGAGCATTAAAATCTAGGATATATAAAGAACTCAAAAAATTTGACACACACACACACACATGCACAGACACACACACACATGCACACATACAATAACCCAACCATTATATGGGCAAAGTAATTTAGCAGGCACTTCAAAGAAGAAATACAAATTGTCAGCAAATATATATATATATATATATATATATATATATATATATATATATATATATAAATGTTCAGTATCTCTAGCATTTAAAGAAATGCAAATAAAAAATATAGGGGATAATGCTCACTCATACATTGCTGGTGGTACTGCAATTTGGTGCAACCACTCTCAGAAGCAGCATAGAGTCCTCAAAAAACTTGGAATAGAGCAATCACTTGACCCAGTTATCCCACACCTCAGTTATATATACAAAGGATTTAAAATTAGAATAGTGTGATGCAGCCACATCAATTCTTATAGGAGCTCACTTTGAAGAGTGTAACTATGGAACCACACTATGTGCCCCTCAACAGATGAATGGATAAAAAAATGTGGTATATATAGACAATAAAATATTACTCTGCCATAAAGAAGAATGAAATTTTGGCATTTTACTGGTAAATGGGTACAATTCAAGACTATCATGCTAGGTGAAATATGCCAATCTCAAAAAAAAAAGAAAGGTCAAATATTCTCTCTGATATGTCATTGCTAACACAAAATAAGTAGTCAGAAGGGAATAACAAGTTTATTGTATTAGACAAAGGAAAATGAAGGTATGAAAGTTGCATGGGGATAAGACATGCAAATGAGTTGGGCATAATTTTCCTTTTCACGATCAGTGAACTTCCACATCATGTTCAACCACAAGAATGGGATCCTAATTAGAATAAGATATATTCCATGCATCTATAATATCTCATAATATAGTGTGCATACATACATATGTGTGTGTGTGTGTGTGTGTGTATACACACACAAACACAAACGTATACCTCACATATTTTTTATCCATTCATCTGTTGAAGGGCATCTAGGTTGTTTCCAGAGTTTAGCTATTGTGAATTGAGCTGTTATAAATATTAACATGGATGTGTCACTGCAGTAAGTTGATTTTAATTTCTTCAGGTATAATCCAAGGTGTGAGATAACTGGTTCAATTCCAAGTTTTCTGGAGAATCTCCATACTACTTTAAATATTGGTTGCACCAATTTGCATTTCCACCAGCAAAAAGTGAGTGTAATTTATCCCCCACATCCTCACCAACATTTATTGTTGCTTGTATTATTGATAATTGCCATTCTGATTAGAATGAGATGAAATCTTTGTTTTTGATCTTGCATTTTCCTAATTGCTAGAGATGTTGAACATTTTTCATGTATTTGTTGATCAATTGTATATCTTCTTCTGTGAGTTGTCAGTTCAGTTCCTTAGCCCATATATTGATTGGGTTATTCATTTTTTTGGTGTGTGTTGCTTTTTGAGTTCTTTATATATCCTAGAAATTGATGCTTTATCTGAGAAGCATGTGGTAAAGATTTTCTTCCAATCTGTAGGCTCTCTCTTCACATTTTTGTCTTGTGTTGAAAGGAAGCTTTTTAATTTAAGTCCATCCCATCTATTGATTCTTGATTTAACTTTCTGTGCTTTAGGGGTCTTGGTAAGGAAGTCAGGTCCTAGGCTAACATGGTGAAGATTTGGGCCTACTTTTTCTTCTATTAGGTACAGGGTCACTGTTCTAGTGCCTAAGTATTTGACCCACAGTGAGTTGTTTCATGCAGGGTGAGAGATAAGGGTTTAATTTCATTTTGTTACATATGATTTTCCATTTTCCCAGCACTATTTGTTGAATAAGCTATCTTTTCTCCAGTGAATATTTTTGGCACCTTTTTCTCATATGACATACCTGTATTTATGTGGGTTTGTCTCTGTGTCTTCTTTTCTGTACCATTGGTCTACATGTCTGTTTTATTGCCAATACCATGCTACTTATATTACTATAGCACTGTAGTATAGTTTGAGGTCTGGTATTTTGATGCAACCTGCCTCACTTTTCTTGCTAAGGATTTCTTTGACTATTCTGGGTCTCTTATTTTTCAAAATGAATTTCATATTCTTTATTCTAGTTCTATGAAACATTTGTTTTGGATTATAATAGGAATTGCATTAAATCTGTGTAATGCTTGTAGTGGCATCTTCAGAGGCAGCATCTGTGGCAGGGTCTGTTGTGGCTGTGTGAGCAACTGCAGTGCCCAGGGGGAAAAAACTTCTGGGCATCTGCCATGGAAGACATTTAGTCACATCTAGTCACATGAAAAGTGACTAGTAGTATGTTACTAGTCAGCAAGATATGGCTGGGTTAAATCCCCTGTACCAAAAAAATAAATTTTTCATATGACTATATAGAGTAATATCTTACATATTACTTAATATATGCATGTGTGTGTGTAATTCATTGCATAAACAGATTTAAGTACAAATTCACAAGATTATCTCAACAGAAGAAGAAAAGTCTTCTGAAAACATCCAGCATTGTTTCATCTTTAAAACTGTAGAGGAACTAGTAATAGAAGGAAATCCTTCCAACATTATAAGAACTGAATATGAGAAACCCCATGCTAACATTATAGTGAATGGAGAAAAATTAAAGCATTTTCTCTAAAAAAAACAAGAAGAAAACAATGATATAAACTCCCTCCACTTCTATTCAACTTGAAATTCAAGCCAGAGCTATCAGGCAAAAGAAGAAATTTAATGGCATGCACACAGGGAAAAAAATTCACTTGTCTCTGTTTGATGATGACACGAACCTTAACTTAGAAGATTTAAAATGTTACATTAGCAAATTTACAGAACTGATAAACAAATTTATTGAAGGAGCTGGATATAAGAACAACATACATAAATCAATAGTATTCCTATATTGCAAGAGTAAACCTGCTGCAAAAGAAATTAGGAAAAAATATTGCAATCACAGTATCCTAAAAATTACTTGGAAAAAATCTAACCAATGAGGTTAAAGACCTCAACAATGAAAACCAGAGAACACTGAATTAAAAAAAAAATGGAAGCAGACCTTAAGAGGTGGAAATACTTCCCATGTTCTTGAAAAAGTAGGATTAATATTATTGAAATTACCATACTACCTACAGCAGTAAACAGACTCAATACAATCCAAATCAAAATATCAATGACATTCTTTACAAGATACACTGACAAAAAAGCAGTTCTAAATGTCATTTGGACAATTAAGAGACTTAGAATATCCAAAGCACCCTGAATGAAAAAAGGGATGCTGAAAGCACCACAATACCAGATAACCAATTATGTTTAGCGCTTTTGTATACAATGTCTATTACCAAAACAGACCTTAAGACCAATGGTATAGAAACTACAGAAAAATCCATGTAGATACAGTGACCTGATATGTGACAAATGTGCCAAAAATATATGTTGGAGCAAGGAGAGACTTTTAAACAAATGGTGCTATGAAAATTAGATATCCATGTCTAGAAAAAATAAAACTTGATACCTATCTCTCACCCTGCACCAAAGTCATCTCCAGTGAATCAAAGACTTAGAACTAAACCAGAAACTCTAGAAGTGCTTAAAGAAAATGTAGGTCCAACACTCCAACATATTGACAAAAGCAGCAACTGCCTTAATAAGACTTCTAAAGCATAAGAAATAAAACCAAGAAACAATAAGTGGGATGAAATCAAATTTTAAAACTTCTGCCCAACAAAGGAAAGAATGTGAATAGAGAGTCTCCCAATGTGATGAAATCTTTTTCACCTGCTCCTAATGACAGGAAATTAATATAAGAATATAAAAGAACCAAAAAAAATGAACCATCCAATGACTAAATGGGCAAAAAATCTAAACAGACATTGCTTAAAATAAGAAACAGAAATGGCCAACTTATATATAAAAAAATGTTCAACCTGTCTAGAAATCAGTGAAATGTAAATCAAAACTACATGGAGGAGAGTCTATTATTATTGTGTCCTTGCTATTTTCCTATACCTCAATTACATTATTACATTTAAAAAGGACTAAATAGAGATTTTTATCTCACTTCACTCATAATAGCAATTTTCAAGAATAATGTGGGGCATCCACGTATCAGAGAAAACTTTTGGGGGAAGAGTATATATACAAGACCAGTATAACTTCACATCATGTACAACACAAGAATGGGAAGTTATAATCCACATGTGTATAATATGTAAAATATACTCTAGTGTTATGTATATCTAAAGATAATTTTTAAGAAGATCAAAAGGAATAATGTGGGGGAATATGTACACTTACATGGTGTTAGTACTATAACAAATTAGTATAATAATTCTTAAAGCCTTATGGATATCCCTTTCAAAAGGTGGAATGGAACCACCATATGACCCAGTTGTCCAACTCCCTGATATACATCCAAATATCTAAAATCAGCATACTGTAAAGGAACAACTACCTCAGTGTTTATAGCAACACAATTCGCAATAACCAAATTACAGAACCAGCCCACATACCCATCAACAGAGTAATGGACAAAGAAAATAAAGCGTACATTCACAATGGCATTTCACTTAGTCATACAGAAGAATGAAATGATAGCATTTGGTGGAAAGTTGATGAAACTGGAGAACTTGATTCTATGTGAAATAAACCAGATTCAGTCAAAAGTCAAATATTTCCCTTCATGTGTGAATGCTACATGAAATAATGAAAAAAAGGGTAATTCATTAAAAATAAAAGCATCATCTGTAGAGTAGAGGAAGGGGTCATAGCAAAGGAAGGAGGACAAAAGTGGGATAAATACTAGAATAAAACAAACCAAACTCTCTTATGTACATATATGAATAAAGCACAGTGAATTTCAATTTTATGTATACCTATAATCCATAATTTAAACATCTATAAACATCATCTAATTTATGAATCAATAGAAGCCAATCTCATCATTCTTTTTTTCACTTTTCCTTTTTTTCCTTTATTTTGTCATCCCCCTCAGAAACAACACATAATACTTTGCCTCTGCATCAGCCCTATTCAACTTTTTAAATTGCAAACTGTTTTCTACCCATTCATCTCTTATTTGTCCCTCTTTTTAACTCTACTTTTAACTTTTATTAGTATTGGTTAGTTTATAAAACATCAGACTGCATCACTAATGCTATAGCAAAAATTAATACACAGGAAGTCAAAGATAATACCTAATGTTTCATTTTGAGACAGATATGATTCATGATTACCTACTGCCTTTACTGATAGAAACTGCTATCCTACCATTTCTGTTCATTGTATCAACCAACATTGCAGATGTCACAATAGGAAATAAGTGTGTAATTTAGTCCTACATGTCATATGCATGAGTTTTAGTTGTTATTTAGCTCCCCCAATCTGTGAGGACCCTAAGCCTACAGGATTCCTCAAAACTTGTAGAGTAGAAGCCCTCCTTCTCCAGATTCATTTGAACAGATGGGTAGACACATAAAAAATATGTAAAATCAATGGAAGAAAACATCCAAAACAAACAGTATGATTCAACAATAGACTTCACTGACACCACAGTGCAGAAAATGTCAGGTAAGGAATTTCAAAAGTACAAAGATAAGATGATCTAAGAGGTAAAATATCATGGAAGGATTAAAATCACAGAGAAAATACAAGAAATGAAAGATCACTTCATTATGGAGTCAGAGATTTTGAAGAAAAATCAACAGGTAATTATTTTTTATGTGGTGTTCAGATCAAACCCAGTGCCTCATGCATGCTAGGCAAGTGCTCTACAACTGAGTCACAACCCCAGACCCCAATGGTAATTCTTGAAATTGAAGAATCAATAAAACAAATTTAAAATTTAATGGAAAGCATTACCAATAGACTAGATCATTTGAAAGATTTTCAAGCAACAAAGGCAATATACATTATCTTAAAACTTAACTTGATCTTGGATAAAAGATATTAAGAGACCATGAACAGAATTTTCAAGAAATATGGGATAAAATTACAAGGTCAAATCTGGGATTTACAGGAGTTCTGAGGTACAAATTAAAGAAATGCATAATATTTCAAAAAAGTAATAATGGAAATATTCCTAAGTCTGAAAAATGAAAAGGAAAATCAAATATGAGAGTCATACAGGACTCCAAATAAACAAAATTAGAACAAACCCATTCCAAGGGACATGTATTAATCAGGGTTGTCTAGAGCAATAGAATCAACAGGAAGTATAATTATAAAAGAGGATTTATTAGATTGCTTACCTGACCAGAAGCTGGATAGTCCACAATGGCTGTCTGCAGCAGGAGAGCTGGAAAAACCAGAAGATGCACAATCCAAGATACTGAAATCCCAGAATAAGAAGGATCAACAGTGCTACCCTATTTCAAGAACAAGGCTTCTGGACACTACATGGAGAATCACTGGCAGAGTCTGCTTTGGAAGAGTGAAGAACTGAGAGTCTAATATCCTCAGATGATCCAAGTTGATCAAAACTCCTTCAAGAGGAGCCAAGCTTTCATCTTTATCTGCTTCCTCGTTCTTCAGCTTCCTGTTGGGTGGTGCCATCCATGCCTAGGGAGGACCTCCACTTCAGTTCACCATCCCACAGTCCAATCATTCCTAGACAGGCCTCATTGACACACTCAGAGGTCACTTAATCATTGGCATATCTTAATCCAGTCAAGTTGACAATTCAAATTAAGCATTAAAGGACATTAATATAAAAATGCCTAATTTACAGAAAAAGGACAGAATTTGAAAAGCAGCTAGAGAGAAATGACTGGTCACATTTAGATGTAAACCACTGTAGATTTCAGCTGATTTTTCAACCTAAATACTAAAAACGAGGAGGGCTTAAAATATTTTGCACAAAATTCTAATGGACAATGCACACTATACAAGAATGCTATAACCAAGAACATTAAGGTTCATATTTGAGGATAAAATAAAAACCTTCCATGATAAACAAAAGTTAAAACAATTCACAACTTGAAAGTTGGAACTACTTTCAAGTTGAAACTACATATTCAATAAAATATTTAATGAAGAATACATGGAGAAAACATGAAAATCATCAGAGAATGAAACTACACCAGGAGAATCAAAGAAAAACCAAATTCAACTTTAAAATTAGAAATAAATCAAAATGACAGAAAATAAAATTATTAATTATTCTGTGCTTTAATGGACTCACTTAATCAGTCAAATGACATAGATTGAATTAAACAACTGGACCCAACAATATGCTGTTTCCAAGAGACTCAGCTCATAGCCAAAGACATACACAGTCTAAGATAAATAGATGGTAAAAAATATAACTCACATGGATCAATGAGTAAGCAGGTTTTTCTAGTCTCATATCTGATAAAGTGGGATTCAAGCCAAAGTTAATCAAAAGAGACAAAGGTCATTTCCTAATGCTTAAGAGATTTATGAAATAACAAGAATTAACAGCTGTAACTAAGTATGCCCCCAAAATGGAGCATCTACATATATCAAACCCTTCTCAATATCATGAATCAAAAAGACCACAAGTCATTAATACTCAGTGATTTTAATAATCATCTCTCATCATTAGACAGGTTATACAAACAAAAACTAAATAATCAATGTTCAGAACTAAAAAGTACAATTTAGACTATATATTTATATTTACATAAATATATGTATAACATTTCATCCATAAGTGACTGAATACAATTTCTTCTCCGCAGTACCTGTAAAATTTTCTAAAATAGACCATATTTTAGGACACAAAGAAACTTTAGGCAATTTCAAAAAATAAATAATGCTTTGAATTCCATCAGATCATAATGGAAAAATAATTAGAAATAAGGACTAAGATAAATAAAACTTACCCAAATAACTGGAGTTTGAAAAACTCAATAGTGAATGATGAATGGAGAGCAGAAGAAATTAGGGGTGATATAAAAATTATATAGAGGCAAAAGAGAATAATGATGCCAAACACCATAATCTCCAGGACACTAAGAAGGCAATTTTAAGAAGAAAGTTCATACCATTGAACTTCCAAAACATCAAAAAACTTCATACATCAAAAAACCCTAAAAAACACCAAATAATATAATATTACATCTTATGACCCCAATACAAAAGAAGAAAAATATCATCACAGAAATCAGTATAACAAAGAAAATATTTAAAATCAGAGCCAAAATCAACAAAATTGAGATTTTTAGAAATCAATCAATGAATCAAAAAGTTGATCCTCTGAGAAAATAAGTAAAATTGATTAAAACTTAACCAAGCTAACCAAGAGAGAGAAAAAATTACTTTATTAAACTCTGTGATTAAATGGTGCTATTGAAATACAGAAGACAATCAAAAACTATTTTGAGAATTTATATTCCAATGAGATAGAAAATCTTGAAGATGTTGACAAATAGCTAAAGACATATGTCATACACTAATTGAACAAGAATTACATAAAACATGTGAACAGATCAATTTCAAATAATGAAATTGAAGATGCCATCAAAAGACTACCAACCACGAAAATTCCAGGACCAGATGGATTCTCAGGTGAATAACATCAGACTTTTAAGAATTCATACCAAACCTCCTTAAATTATTCTACAAAAAAGAATAGAAGGAAAATTCTTGGAACACATTCTATGTAGTTTGTATCACCCTGATATGAAAACCAGAGACATATTAAGGAAAGAAAACTTTACACCAATATTCTTGATGAACATAGATAAAGGATTCTCAATAAAATACTGGCAAATTACATTAAAAAATTAAAAATGTGTGCACCATAATCAAATGGAGTTCTTCCCAGGGCTGCAAGGTTCTTTTAACTTATGTAAATCAATAAACATAATCCATCACATTAATAGACTTAAAGACAGGAATCACATGATTACCTCAATAGCTTCAGTGAAAGCATTTGGCAAAAAGCATAATACATTTGTTATCAAAACACTAGAAAAAGTAGGGATAGAAGGAAAATAGCTCAACATTGTAAAAACTATGTACACCAACCCCACAGCCAACAGCCTTCTAAACAATAACTGAAACATTTTTTCAGAGGAAGAAGAAAGGTATCCATACTTTTACAACCTATTCACCATAGCCCTAGAATACCTACTCAAAACAGTTAGGCAAAAGAAAAAAAAATGATGGAACACAAGAAAAGAAGTGCTTTTCACTGTTTGCTAACACCATGATCCTAAATTTACAAGAACCCAAAAATCTACCAGAAAACTTGTAGAACTCATAAATTAAATCATAATATTATCAGGATTTAAAATTTACACTCATAAAATTAATTGTACACCAATATTCCAAGAAAAATTAGTTGAAAGATAAATTAAGATAACTAACACATTCACAATAACCCCTCAAATATAAATAAATACAATACTTGGGAATCTTATCAAAAGAAGTGAAGAACTCTATAGTGAAAAAAAATCTAAATAAAGAAATTGAGGAAGACCTCAGAAGATGGAAAACTTCTCATGTTATTGGATAGGCAGAATTATTATTGTCAAGATGGCCATAGTGCCAAAAGCACTATAACAGACACAGTGAAAATTTTATCAAAATTCCAATGACCTTCTTCATGGAAATAAAAAAAAGCAATCATAAAATTCAATCATAAAAATAAGAATCCCACAATAGCTAAAGCAATCCTTAGCAGGAAATGTGAAGCAGGAGGTATCATGATACAGACTATATACTATAGAGCTATAGTAACAAAACAGCATGATATTGGCACCAAAAGAGGCAAGAAGACCAATGGAGTAGAATAGAAGGCACTGAGACAAATCCACATGAATATAGTTATCTCATAGTAAATAAAGGCATCAAAACCATGCATTGGAGTAAAGATATCCTCTTCAACAAATGGTGCTGGGAAAACTGGAAATCCATGTGCAGCAAAATGAAACTAAACTTCTATCTCTCACCCTGTACATAAATGAACTTGAAATGGATCAAGTATCTAGGAATTAGACCTGAGACCCTTCACCAAGTAGAAGAAAAGTAGACCTGAATCCCCATCATGTTGGCTTTGGCCCAGACTTCCTTAACAAGACCCCCATAGCACAAGAAATAAAAACAGGAATCAATAAATGGGATAGATTCAAACTAAAGTTTTTCTCAGCACAGGAAAAGAGAGCCTACAGAGTGGGAGAAAATTTTTTCCACACACACTTCAGACAGAGCACTCATCTCCAAAGTTTATAAAGAACTTAAAAAACTTTCCATCCAAAATACAAAGAACCCAATCAATAAATGGCCTAAGGAAATTGGCAGACACTTCACAGAAGAAGATATACAGGTTATCAAGAAATATATGAAAAAGTGCTCAACATCCCTGGTAATTAGAGAAATGCACCCTAAGATTTTATCTAACTCCAATTAGAATGACTATTATCAAAACACAAGAAACAATAAGTGTTGGTGAGGATGTGGGGGAAAAAGGCACATGCACACATTGTTGGTGGAGTTGCAAATTGGTGCAGCCACTCTGGAAAGCAGTATGGAGATTCCTCAGAAAGTTTGGAATGAACCCACCATTTGACCCAGCTATTCCACTCCTTGGTTTATACCCAAAGGACTTAAAATCAGCATGCTGCAGTGACACAGCCCACATCAATGTTCAAAGCAGATCAATTTATGATAGCTAGATTGTGGAACCAAACTAGATGTCCTTCAATTGACAAATGGATAAAGAAAATGTGGTGTCTATACACAATGGAATATTACTCAGCCATAAAGAATAAAATTATGGCATTAGCTGGTAAATGGATGAAGTTGGAAAATATCATGCTAAGTGAAATAAGTTAAGACCAAAAATCCTAAGGCAGAATGTTTTCTCTGATAAATGCATGACAATATATAACAATGGCAAGTAGCAGGGGGAAGAGATGAATGAAGGAACTTTGGATGGTGTAGAGGAAAAAGGGGTGGGAGTGGGTGAGAATAGAAAAACAGTAGAATGAAACAGAAAGTATTACCCTATACATATGTATGATCACATGAATGGTGTTAATATGCATTGTGTACAACCATAAAAATAAAAAGTTGTTCCCCACTTGCGTACAATGAATCAAAATATGTCTGTAAAAATAAAAAATATTTTAATAAAAATAAAATAAAATATAATACAAAAAATAAAAATAAAATAAAATATAGGGCTGGGGAGATAGGTCAGTTGGTAGAGTGCTTGCCTCAAAATCACAAGGCCCTGGGTTCAATTCCCAGCACTGCAAAATTAATAAATGAAAAAATAAATAAGTAATGAATAAATAAAATATAACAGTATTTTAATAAAAGGGATGGCTGGTCAAAAATTTAGGTATCTATAGAGGAGAATTCTGCTGAGTAACAGAGTGAATTATTATCATGCCAAAAAACTTGGTTTCATTCCAAAGCACCTATAAAATAATAATGGTAAACATAATGATAATGATAAATAATAATAATGTAATATTATAATAATAATATTAAGAAAATAGATTTCTTAAAAACAACCAATGATTCAAATATGATAGGTTTCTCATCTGAATGACAAATGGATGCCATGTTCATCATGGAGTCTGGCTAAGTGCAGTGGGTAGTTTGGTTTGAGGTCTACACAATAAAAACAGTTGAACTGCATTATCTCAGTTTTGTCATTGCACCATCCAAAATTACCCAGTTAACTTCTACTGTTTCTGCCTGATTTTAGCTTTTAGGTTGTCCAAAGAAACCTCCAGAGATGGGAACTTTTTTTTTTCTATATTTTTATATGGATTCTTCCATCAGTCTGTCTTGTCAAAATTTGATTATGCCTGTAAATCCTGACATAAACTGGTTTTGCTTTCCCTGGGGCTACCTAAGACATTTTTCAGCTTCCAGACTGGGTAATAGGAGATCTGTTAAGTATTCCTTTTCCTGTATAGTCCATCAGTTCCTGGAATTGAAGGGGCTGCTTTTACTGCATGTTGCTGTCAATGGTTGTATTTATTTCCACCCATAACTGAGTTTGTGGTAGGACATAAAGAAGATAACAGGTGCTAGCTAGGGATGATGTCTTTTCTACAGATGGAGATGAATGGAAAATTCAAAAGTAATGTTATGCACAAGAGTTAGCATGAAAGGTTGAGAGCATGAAAGTCTGTATCTAGAGAAAGGGCTTAAAAGGGAATGTGTTTTTATGGTGACATAGAGATTGGTAAGAACTGCCATAACAGTGCAGGCAGAGAGAGGGATCAAATTACAGAGTGAAGCAGAATTTGTATTATGAACATTTCCTATGGAAGATAAGATGCTTGGTCATCCATGTTCTAAAGAGAGTCCATGGAAATATACACATATGACCACATGCATAATTCACAGGAACAAACTCAGTGCTACAAGTTGGTGAAAATGAGCAGCATGGGCATGAATGGAGATGAATAAAGTGAAAGCAGCAGTAGACTAGGAAGTTGATGCAGGCCTGACTGGGGGGAATATTTCCAGAAATACAGAGGATAAAATAATTTCAATGACCTGTGTAGAATGAAGATTAATCACGTGAACAAAGAAAGATAGGTCATATGAATGTGAGATTCTGCTCCTGTCTGCAACTCAAAGTTTCAAATGAGATGTGTAATAAAACACAGAAACTATGAATGCTGCTTTCATTACCATGTATTTTCTCCTATGGCAATATCTTCCTATGTTGAGGCAACTTGTTGAGGAAATTGGTGAGCATTTTTCTGAAACTTGGATATACAAAACCTACCACAGAATCAGAGAGTGTAAGAGTTGCTCAGGCCAAAGGACATGAGAAAGTTAAATGATAGGAGAGGGATAACTAAAAAAGTCAGAAAACGGCCCAGAAAAGATAATGTAACCCCCACCTGCATTTTGTTGTAGTTTTGTGACTAAAACAGATAAGGAACTGAGCTCTGGAACTAATCCTGTGTAAACATCACCAAATTGCTAGTAAATCAGGAGCTAACCTTGAATAAACATCACCAAATTGCTGGTAAAACCATAAATTTGACCACCCAAGAAAACTGCTTGTTTGCTTGCTGTTATAAAAAGACCGCTGTACTTTGGCTTGGGGCTCTCTGCCTCTGTCCTGCTGTAAGGACATGTAGTGGGCCCCAGCATGCTTGGACAATAAACCCTGTGCGTGTTGCATTAGAAGGTCTCTTGGTGTCTTCCTTTGCGGGCTGTGGGTGCCGCGACCCTGACATTTGGAGGTTCCACCGAGATTTCCCTGCTGCCCTGGTCGTCCCCAACAGGCTCTTCTCAGGGTAAGTAAGGTGCCTATATTCTGTTCAGGTTCTGGCATTTCTGTGACTGTCGAGTGTAAGGCGTGAGCCTTCCCCGACCTTGGTGGATAGATGTGTCCTGGAACCACAAGTCACAATCCTGGGGGACGCCCCAGAGGTGGGAGGACTCCAGGGATGCCTGGATGTCTCTTTTACAGTAGGTTCTGAAACCATGACTTTGTTGCCAGAGAAATCAGAATCAGTAAGACCGGTGCACCATTTGAATTGTTTGTTAACGTCTTTCTGGGGTTGTTTTGTGTCAGTGTCTGTTTTTCTTTGTCTCTTTTTGTATTCGATCTCTTCCGTTATTGTTCCTAGTAAGATGGGTCAAGCAACTTCAACTCCTTTATCTTTAACCCTTGCTCATTGGTCAGAGGTCCGCAACCGTGCCCAGAATATCTCTCATTGTTACAAAAGGCAAACGGCAGACATTTTTCTCCACTGAGTGGCCATCCTTCGGAGTCGATTGACCTCCTGAAGGGTCTTTCCATTTGGTCCTGATCAGAAGAGTAAAAGATATTGTCTTCCAACCCGGTCGTGATGGTCACCCAGACCAAAAACCCTACATCATAGTTTGGCAGGACCTTTGTGAGACTCCTCCATCGTGGGTAAGACCATTCCTGCCCCCAGATTTAAATCCAAAACCGGTTCCAGCAACTGTGCTCCCTCTAAAATCTGACAATTGGAAATTGTTTGTTTTTGTTGACAAAATACCAACTAGACAATTTTGATTTAGCACGCTATATGTCTGCCTGTTTGTGTATTGTACCGTACGGTCTTTACTCTTGTCTCATATTAAATTCTTCATTGTGTTAATCTGATCTTAGGCTTAGGGATACTCATTGCAGGGTACTTTACAGTCCTTCTCCTTATTCCTGAGGGATTTGTTTACTCCAATCCCCCTAGGCAGAGAGTTCAGCAGCTCCGTTCCTCAAAAGTAGTGAGAAATAATGTTTTGTGATCTTCTGCATTCAAACCTAACCTGATTTCTCAACCAGGAAGAAAAAGGGTTAAAAAGTCCTAGGTGATCCCCCCTCCCCCCTGCCTGGCATTGCCTAAGCCTGCATTGGAATATAAACTGCAGCAGTCTCGGCAGGAAGGGGGGGTAACCTAAAGAAAAGAAAAAAAAAAAGGTGTCCTGTTTAAAGTCCTGGGCTGCTATACAGAACTAACTCATTTTCTATGATTCTTGGTTTGTTTTGTTTTTCTTTAATGCTGTATTTTTGAGCTCATAATTTTGATCCTGCATACCTAGGTTAATGATTTTTTTCTTTTTGATCAGTTCTATTTTTTATTCAACTAGAGTTTTTAAACATCTGTTACATTGCAATGGAGATAAAGTTACAAGGTCTTTAATTTTGTATTATTTGTATGTCATACTAATGTCATGTTTTGTCTGTATCAAAACTCAGTGCTCCTAAAGTTAAAATTTAAAAATGGATCCAAATACTTTTATTCACATGATTTAAAAGGGTTTAATTTAAATTGGGTAAACTAATAAAAGTAAGATGTCTTTGAAAATAACTCGCAAGTCTCTAGGTGGTCAAACTAATGGAATGTTGATGTTAAACAATGTCTAATATCAATTGTTTATAGGACTTTTCTTCAACAGGAAAGAGATGGCAAATACTGTTCAGGACACTTGTCTAATATCTTGGTTTTTACAGAATAAGTGAATTAGAGTTAACATGTATGGGATTATTCAAATGTGTTTGTTGGTGACATCTGATTAATTTGCAAAGTTAAAATGCTAATTGTTAAATAACATCAAGTACTTTTAACTCCTTAAATTCCATGGAGCAACACACTTAAACATTATTGGTGGTTTCACAGGTTGGTAAATCAAAAAGTGTTTAAAATCGCTTTGTGCCATTATTAAACAAGGTTATTAAGAATTACGTCCTAACAGGTAAAACCCCAACCCAGAGGGTGAGCATTCCATCTGCTCCCTTACCACTTCCCCCTATTCCCCCTCCAGTTCTGCAAAGCTCCAAGGAGATCTTAGATTTGGATTTAGAGTTACCATCTCCCTCTCACTGTGTTTCAATTAGAGTACCATAAACAACAAAGTATTTTATCTTGTTAAAGTAGAGTGATTTGTCTAAATTCAAAAATTTTATAAGTGTTGTTTCAGAATGTGGACAAAAGGGGTCAACAGATAGGAAAGAGAAAATAAAAGGTTCTGGGTATGAGAATATATTTAATAAAAAGGAAAAGAAAATGTTTCTGGGTAAGAAAGTTCTTGTGTGATGGAATACATGAGGGTCTAAGTAAGTGCTAAGAAAGTCTGTGTAAGTAAAGGGCAAGTTTCAACAAGTTTGTGTGTAACTAAGTTGGTTGTATGTATATGAGACAGTTGAAGCTATTTAAGGTTTTTCCTAAGGTGAAATACTAATGTTCTGATATAAGCCAAAGTTTAATCTATATGGTAAAATGACATGGTAAAATAACAAGGATTTCCTAGAAACACTAATTTACTCTTAACTTTGTGTCTATTAAGTTTTATTCTTTAAAACAATTAGGCTTAAAAATTGGGGTTTATACATTTATGGTTAAACAACTGTTAAGAGTATTGTACTATGTTACAGAGTCTAAATTTTTCTTTAAAAACTGAATTTAGTATGATTAAAGTGTCAAGGTAATTGTGAAATGGTCACTCTTTGTTTATTATATGTATTCATATTTTCCAGGTATACAAGTTTTTAAAGCAGGAAATTTGTCAAGCTGCTATTCTCCAGAATAAACTTTCTGTAATGGTAATTTTAAACTTAAAGAGTACATTTTATTGGGGATTTATTTCTATCATTTAATGTTCCATTATGGGACATATTATCAGTAAGGTATATGTAAAATTAGTTACTTATTTCACTGAGATAAAAATTTAAATGTAAATGTATATCTAAGAGCTACTGACAGCCTGATTTGTTTAAAGGTTCATATTGTAGAAGGTGAAAGCATTTTGCTACACAAAAGAAAAGTTAAAAGCTCTCTCAGCCTTTTTTGATTGATTCCTGTTTTGGATATAATGTTAGACTGTGTTAACTAATGTTCATATGGACTCAGAAATCAATATATGTAAACTTCTTAAAATGATATTTAAGAAAGAGTGTAATGCCCAATAGCAAAAATGGGACAACAATGACTGAGATTGGGGTCTCTGACCTCATGACTGTAGCATGCCTGGTGCCTGGGAGTGTTCCTGTGTAGGAGCACTCTGTACAGGAAGGAGTCCTATCAACTCTTACATTGATATCAGGCACACAGCTCTTGGGCAGAAAGAAATTGTTTTGCTAGATAACCAGTGTTTCATCAGTCCCCTTCTCTAGTTACTGCCCACCTTACAGTAACTTTGGACAGTGGACTTATTTGAGAGCTACATAGAGTTCCTAACATTGCACTTTGCAGTTGTGGGAAAAAGTTGCATAGATGTTCTAGTCTCTGTAACTCTCCTGAAAACAAAGAATAATGCTTACATAGTCTTTAACCTAATAATAAGACATGTATAAAGATTGCTAACATAACTCTTTAGGTCTGCATTTCGATCAAAGAACAGAGTTCCATCTGATCTCAGCTTAATTTTCAGAAACTGTGTTTATAAACCTTTATTTTCTAATACTTCTTTGACCCCCACTGAACGAGAAAATTTGGTCATGCTGGTCATGGCAAAAGGGGCAAAAATTAGCTTTAGGATTAGAACATTTTACTTAAGATTTGTGAAGAGCCCTGCCTTACCTGAGATAAGGCTCTGCCTCACCCTGCTACATGTTAGAATGGTTCCAAAGTAAGCCAGACTTTAACTCATTTAAAGTTGTGCTCAAAAGTTTGATGTTTTTTGTAAAGATTACTGTGATCTCAAACAGGGTATATAATGTAGAACTCAGTCAAAATTAAAGATAACTATTATACAAGTTAAATATGTTTTTACTCTTGCTAATTTCATTTTGTAAAACTGTTGCCTGTTACTGTTTGCAGAAGTAGCTGCTTCCATCACCTATAAAACAGATAGTGGTAACTTCCAGTACTAATACAGACTCCAGCTAGATAAAAGGGTAAATAACTGTAAAGTTATGGACATTGAAGTTAAAGCCCAGTTCTCTTACTTTATGACTGGTGAGACTGGCTTGCTGGATGATTAAGATTGGAATTAAATACAGAAGGCAAGATAGACCAGTATTTGGATCTTTTGCCCTCAATCAGCCTGAACCCACGAACAAGAGAACTTCTCTAAGGAGCTTTGCAACTCTGGGTCACACAACCTCCTGATCAAGGAGATTGTTGAGACTAGAGGATGAAAAATCACTCAGTGCATCTGCTGCAGAGGAGGGTCATGGAAAAAGGGAGACATCCCTTTATGCTTCCAAAGGAAGCCACCTCATCAAGAAGACCCAACCTAACCAATGGCACTGGTGGAGCTAAGAAGTTGCTCTTAAGTTCTCTATGAGTGACCCCTGTGGGAACTCAGCTGACTCTTTAACAAGACAGGAACCAGGTCAATTTGACCAGCTTGATCTTAGACACCCAGCAAAACAGTTAAAACTAAAATATAGCCATTCTTGGGCATTTAAAAGAAATAATAGTTAAATGTAACTTAAGATGTACACTTGTGTTAGTCCATTAGAATAAAGACTAGAAGGTACAAATGAAAGAGTCTTTGGCAAATATGCCTGATAACTATCAAGGGAAACTGCCAGAGTCAGAAGATTTTAGTCAGTTTAAGGCCTAGAGTCACAGGTAGGCTTAATCTATGTTTGCTAGTATGATTATCTAGCCCTAAGTAACAGAAATATAGAGATCTCTACTTAACACAGGCTATACCAATAAAGAGATATTGTACAAAACTCAGATGACATTAAGTAGCTTAATTATATTTTCTGGGGACATCAATGACATTAAGAGTTAAATATCATGTTTACATTCCTGATAACCTGGACAATGTTAAAGTCCCCAAATAAAAGCCTTGTCCCCTCCAGTCTTCACTAGGCCTTGTTATGGGAACAACTTTTCAGTTCTTCCACCCCCTGGTGAGGAATTATTGACTTCTTTCATCTTTATGATATTCATTGGCATGTTCCAGATTCCACAACATTTATATTATATAAATCTCACTTCAGTACTCATGTCTTTTTGTTCTTCTCTCATAGAAGAACCCATCCCCAGATGCCTTTACAGCCTGCTCTTCCCCAACCAGACTTCTACCTTGGACCCCTCAGTTGACCCGAGTCCTAAAAAGGGAACTTCAAACTGCTTGCCCCATGCTGCCCACTTCCAGCTTGAAGAAGCCAGATTGGTCATCACCCATTTTCCCTACAGCAGTGAAGGAGTTCCTAGTATTAGAGGGGGTAAATGAGGTCAGAATTGGGAACAGGTAGTTAATATAGAAATATTGGATTGAGTCAAATTGAGGAAATGAAGGCCATGAAGTCCGTCTGCCTCTGGAAGTTGGAGACTGCTCCTGGGAGAATAAAATGTTAAGGATCTCCTAAGCTCATTAATTACCAAATTTACCTGCCTTTAAAGCCTGTAAGCAAGGAGGTCTACGTGCAGCCATGGGAAAAGAATGTTGGTTTTATGCTAATCATTCTGGAGTAGTGAGGGAATCCATGGCAAAAGTCAGAGAAGGACTAACAAACAGAAAGAAAGATTGGGAAGCTAGTCAGAGCTGGTTTGAATCCTGGTTCAATTTTTCCCCTTAGTTAACTACTCTGGTGTCCGCTATAGTGCGATCCCTAATATTGTTGCTACTAGCTTTAACTATAGGACCCTGTATACTTAACAGAATCATAGGCTTTGTGCAAGAAAGGATAGGAGATGTCAAATTAATGGTAATTAGACAACAATACACAGCCCTGGGTGACTCAGACGGTCTCTAGGATTAGAGACTGACCAAGAGAAGGGGGAAATGTAAGAGTTGCTCAGGCCAAAGGACATTAGAAAGTTAAATGATAGGAGAGGGTTAACTAAAATGTCAGAAAACGGCCCAGAAAAGATAATGTAACCCCCACCTGCATTTTGTTGTAGTTTTGTGACTAAAACAGATAAGGAACTGAGCTCTGGAACTAATCCTGTGTAAGCATCACCAAATTGCTAGTAAATCAGGAGCTAACCTTGAATAAACATCACCAAATTGCTGGTAAAACCATAAATTTGCTCACCCAAGAAAACTGCTTGTTTGCTTGCTGTTATAAAAAGAACGCTGTGGGCGGGCCAAGATGGCGGACTAGAGGGCGGCTGCATTTCACACTGCTCCAGGATGCAAGATTCAAAAGAGGAGATAGTGAGAGACTTGGGACCAACTCAAAGCTGCCGGGTGAGTCTCTCCTGTTGGGGAGGCGTCCCGGATGGGGCGGTAGCCCCGGAACGCAGGGAATTTGTGAAGTGGAGTTGCTCGGCGAGATGCCCCTCCCCCCGCTGGAGCAGTAAACACGGACAACTGGGATCATCGTAGAGGAGGCGGCTCAGCATAGCGCTTGGACTCGAGCAGCCGCTGGGGCTCCGGGCGGCTACCTGGGGAGGAGCTGGGTGGCGAGCTGTTTGGACCCAGAACAACTGCTTCTGAACACTGGGGGGTTGCCCGGAGGAAGAGGAGGAGCGCGGAGGGATGCTTGGTCTAGGAGTGACTGCATCAGAGCCACGGGCGGTTGCCAGAGGAGCTGCGTGGTGAGCTGTTTGAACTCAGAGTGGGCACTCCTGAGCGCTGGGCGACTGCCCGGAGGAAGAGAAGGAGCGTGGTGTGACGCTTGGTCTGGGAGTGACTGCATCAGAACCACAGGCGGTTGCCAGAGGAGGAGCTGTGTGGTGAACTGTTTGAACTCAGAGCGAGCGCTCCTGAGTGCCGGGAGGTTGCCCGGAGGAGGAGGAGGAGCGCGGCGTGTTGCTTGACCTGGGAGTGACTGCATCAGAGCTGCGGGCGGTTGCCGGAGGAGGAGCTGCGTGACGAGCTGTTTGAAATCAGAGCAGCTGCTCCAGAACACTGGTGGCCTGCCTGGAGGAGGAGAGCTGTGGGACGCTTAGTCTGGGAGTGACTGCATCAGAACCACAGGCGGTTAGTAGAGGAGGAGGCGAGTGGTGAATTGATTGGACTAAAAGTGACCGCTCCTGAACACCGGTGGCCTGCCTGGAGGAGGAGCGTGGTGAGTCACCTGGTCTCGGAGCCACCGCTCCTGAACACCCGGGGGGCTACCCCAAGGAGGAGGAGGAGGAACAGGGCAGGTCACTTGGACTTGGAGTGACTGCCTAGGGCTACGGGTGGTTGGCGGGAGGAGGAGACCCGAAGTGAGTTGCTTGGACTCCTAGTGACTGCGTCGGATACCGGGTGGCTGTTCGGAGGAGGAGGTGTGTGGCGGGTCTCTAGGTCTCGGACTATTGTATGGGGCTCCAGGTGGTGGCTCAGGGGAGGGGCTGCATAGCCAGGCGATTGGTGCAGAGCAGGGTCCCAGGAGCTAGGTGGCTTCTTGCTGGAAGAGCCGCACAGAGACACGCCTGGGGGCGGAGCGAAGTTTCCAGGGCGGCGGGCAGATTCTCTGGGAGAGGCAGCCTAAGGAGACTCGCCTGTGAAGGGTGAGGCTCCCAGGCCCAGGACTTAGGTCCGGGCCCCTGGGATCGTTGCAGAGGAAGACAGCCCAGCCCAGGTGGTAGTTGTAGATTGAGGGGAAACTCTAGGAGGGCAACTGACCAGCAAGACGTCCCCACCGAGTGAGTCTTCCCTGACGGGTGAGGTTTTCCCACAGGGACGGTAAAGCCAGAGACATAGGAACAAACAGGCCTTGCCTCAGCCCGCAGTCTAGTTCCCCGTTGGATGACCATTGGTCAACAAGTGGAGGCACCTCTGCCCACTAGCAGGGAATATAAGCCACCTGAGGGTTACCACACCTAGAGAGGCAGCTTCTTCGTGGAGCTCTGCATTATCAACCTCCTCCAAGACTTCAGGCTACTGAAGGATAAGAGGGGATATACTAGCAATCTTCAGGGACATTATAAGTTGATAGAGGAAATCTGCAATATCTTAATGACCCACTGATACCTGAACAATATGAGAAAACAAGGGAAGAAAATGCCCCAAACAAATCTAGATGTTACATCAATGAAATCCAATGACAGCATGGCAGAAGAAATGAAAGAAAGGGAGTTCAGAATGTACATAATTAAAATGATTAGGAAAGCAAACGATGAGATGAAAGAGCAAATGCAGGCATTGAATGATCGCACCAATCGACAGTTAACAGAGCAAATTCAGGAAGCAAAAGATCATTTCAATAAAGAGTTAGAGATATTGAAAAAAAACCAAACAGAAATCCTTGAAATGAAGGAAACAATAAACCAAATTAAGAACTCCATAGAAAGAATAACCAATAGGATAGAACAGCTGGAAGACAGAACTTCAGATATTGAAGACAAAATATTTAACCTCGAAAACAAAGTTGAACAAACAGAGAAGATGGTGAGAAATCATGAACAGAATCTCCAAGAACTATGGGATATCATGAAAAGGCCAAATTTGAGAATTATTGGGATTGAGGAAGGCTTAGAGAAACAAACCAAAGGAATGAACAATCTATTTGAAGAAATAATATCAGAAAATTTCCCAAATCTGAAGAATGAAATGGAAAATCAAGTCCAAGAGGCTTATAGGACTCCAAATACACAAAATTACAACAGACCCACACCAAGGCACATTATAATGAAAATACCTAACATACAAAATAAAGACAGAATTTTAAAGGCTGTGAGAGAAAAGAACCAAATTACATTCAGGGGGAAGCCAATACGGATATCAGCAGATTTTTCAATCCAGACCCTAAAAGCTAGAAGGGCCTGGAACAACATTTTTCAAGCTCTGAAAGAAAATGGATGCCAACCAAGAATCTTATACCCAGCAATACTTACCTTCAAATTTGACGATGAATTAAGATCATTCCATGATAAACAAAAGCTAAAAGAATTTACAAAAAAAAGCCAGCATTACAGAACATTCTCAGCAAAATATTTCATGAGGAAGAGATAAAAAACAAAGAAACAAATCAGCAAAGGGAGGAATTATCCTAAAGGAACTGTCAAATAAAGGAGGAAACAAGATGTGTCAAAAATTTTAAATATGAACCAAATGACTGGGAATACAAATCATATCTCAATAATAACCCTGAATGATAATGGCCTGAATTCATCAATCAAAAGACATAGACTGGCAGATTGGATTAAAAAGAAAGATCCAACAATATGTTGCCTGCAAGAGACTCACCTCATAGAAAGAGATACCCATAGACTAAAGGTGAAAGGATGGGGAAAAACATACCATGCACATGGGCTCAGCAAAAAAGCTGGGGTATCCATCCTCATTTCAGATAATGTGGACTTCAAGCCAATGTTAGTCAGAAGGGATAAAGAAGGACATTTCATACTGCTTAAGGGAAGCATAAATCAGCAAGATATAACAATCATAAACATCTATGCCCCAAACAGTGGCTCATCCATGTATGTTAAACAAATCCTTCTCAATTTTAGAAACCAAATAGACCATAACACAATAATACTAGGTGATTTTAACACGCCTCTTTCACCACTGGACAGATCTTCCAAACAAAAATTGAACAAAGAAACCATAGATCTCAATAACACAATCAATAATTTAGACTTAACAGACATTTATAGAATATACCATCCAACCAAGAGCGAATACACTTTCTTCTCAGCAGCACATGGATCCTTCTCTAAAATAGACATATATTATGCCACAAAGCTAATGTCAGCAAATACAAGAAGATAGAGACACTACCTTGTATTCTATCAGATCATAATGGATTGAAGTTACAAATTAATGAAAGAGTAAAAAACAGAAACTACTCCAACACCTGGAGATTAAACAATATGCTACTATATGATGAATGGATAACAGAAGATATTAGGAAGGAAATTTAAAAATTCTTAGAGGTAAACGAGAACAAAGAAACATCATATCAAAATCTCTGGGACACTATGAAAGCGGTACTTAGAGGAAGATTTATTTCATGGAGCGCATTTAATAAAAGAAGTAAAACTCAAAAAAATAAATGACCTAACATTACAGCTGAAAGCTCTAGAAAAAGAAGAACAGACCAACACCAAAAGTAGTAGAAGACAGGAAATAGTTAAACTCAGAGCTGAAATCAACGAAATTGAAACGAAAGAAACAATACAAAAAATTGACAAAATAAATAGTTGGTTGATCGAAAAAATAAACAAAATTGATAAACCTTTAGCCACACTAACAAAGAGAAGACGAGAGAAAACCCAAATCACTAAAATTCGGAATGAACAAGGAAATATCACAACAGACACGACTGAAATACAAAACATAATTAGAAGCTATTTTGAAAATCTATACTCCAACAAAATAGAAAATTTTGAAGACATCAACAGGTTTCTAGAGACATATGAATTGCCTAAACTGAATGAGGAGGACATACACAATTTAAATAGACCAATTTCAAGTAATGAAATAGAAGAAGTCATCAAAAGTCTACCAACAAAGAAAAGTCCAGGACCAGATGGGTTCTCAGCCGAGTTCTACAAAACTTTTAAAGAAGAACTCATTCCAATACTTCTCAAAGTATTCCAGAAAATAGAAGAGGAGGGAACTCTCCCAAACTCATTCTATGAAGCCAATATTACCCTGATTCCTAAACCAGACAGAGACACATCGAGGAAAAAAAATTTCAGACCAATATCCTTAATGAATATGGACGCAAAAATTCTAAACAAAATTTTAGCAAATCGCATACAAAAACATATTAAAAAGATAGTGCACCATGATCAAGTGGGTTTCATCCCAGGGATGCAAGGTTGGTTCAACATCAGGAAATCAATAAATGTCATTCACCATATCAATAGACTTAAAGTCAAGAATCACATGATTATTTCGATAGATGCAGAAAAAGCATTTGATAAAATACAGCACCCATTCATGCTCAAAAGACTAGAAAAAATAGGGATAGTGGGAACATTCCTTAATATTGTAAAGGCCATCTATGCTAAACCCATGGCTAATATCATTCTAAATGGTGAAAAACTGAAAGCATTCTCTCTAAAAACTGGAACAAGGCAGGGATGCCCTGTTTCACCACTTCTATTCAATATCATCCTTGAAACTCTAGCCAGAGCAATTAGACAGACCAAAGAAATTAAAGGGATACGAATAGGAAAAGAAGAACTCTAATTATCCCTATTTGCTGATGATATGATGGTATACTTGGAGGAACCAGGAAATTCCACCAGGAAACTTTTAGATCTCATAAGTGAATTCAGTAAAGTAGCGGGATATAAGATCAATGCACTTAAATCTAAGGAATTTTTATATATAAGCGATGAATCTTCAGAAAGAGAAATTAGGAAATCTACCCCATTCACAATAGCTTCGAAAAAAATAAAGTATTTGGGAATCAATCTAACAAAAGAGGTGAAATACCTCTACAATGAGAACTACAGAACACTAAAGAAAGAAATTCAAGAAAACCTTAGAAGATGGAAAGATCTCCCATGTTCTTGGATAGGAAGAATTAATATTGTCAAAATGGCCATACTACCAAAAGTGCTATACAGATTCAATGCAATTCCAATTAAAATCCCAATGATGTACCTTACAGAAATAGAGCAAGCAATTATGAAATTCATCTGGAAGAATAAAAAACCCAGAATAGCTAAAGCAATCCTTGGCAGAAAGAATGAAGCAGGGGGTATTGCAATACCAGATCTTCAACTCTACTACAAAGCAATAGTAACAAAAACGGCATGGTATTGGTACCAAAATAGAAAGGTGGATCAATGGTACAGAATAGAGGATACGGACACAAACCCAAATAAATACAATTTTCTCATACTAGACAAAGGGGCCAAAAATATGCAACGGAGAAAAGATAGCCTCTTCAACAAATGGTGCTGGGAGAATTGGAAATCCATATGCAACAGAATGAAGCTAAACCCATATCTCTCACCATGCACGAAACTATACTCAAAATGGATCAAGGATCTCGGAATCAGACCAGAGACCTTGCATCTTATAGAAGAAAAAGTAGTTCCAGAGCTTCAACATAGGACCAGACTTCCTCAACAGGACTCCCATAGCATAAGAAATAAAAGCAAGAATTAATAACTGGGATAGATTCAAACTAAAAAGCTTTCTCTCAGCAAAGGAAACTATTAGCAATGCAAAGAAAGAGCCTACGCAGTGGGAGAAAATCTTTGCCAATCATACTTCAGATAGAGCGCTAATCTCCAGAATCTATAAAGAACTCAGAAAACTCTACACCAAGAATGTAAATAATCCAATTGACAAATGGGCTAAGGAAATGAATAGACACTTCACAGAAGAAGATATACAAGCAATCAACAAACATATGGAAAAATGTTCCACATCTCTAGTAAGAAGAGAAATGCAAATCAAAACCACCCTAAGATTCCATCTCACCCCAATTAGAATGGTGATTATCAAGAATACAAGCAACAACAGGTGTTGGCGAGGATGTGGGGAGAAAGGTACACTCTTACATTGCTGGTGGGGCTGCAAATTAGTGCAGCCACTCTGGAAAGCAGTGTGGATATTCCTTAGAAAACTTGGAATGGAAACACCATTTGACCCATCTATCCCACTCCTTGGCCTATACCCAAAGGACTTAAAATCAGCATATTACAGAGATACAGCCACATCAATGTTCATAGCTGCTCAGTTCACAATAGCCAGATTGTGGAACCAACCTAGATGTCCTTCAATTGATGAATGGATAAAGAAAATGTGGTATATACATACAATGGAATATTACTCAGCCATAAAGAATGATAAAATTATGGCATTTGCAGGCAAATGGATGAAACTGGAGAATATCATGCTAAGTGAGATAAGCCAATCTCAAAAAACCAAACAAGAATGATATTGCTAATAAGTGGATGATGAGACATAATGGGGGGTGGAAAGGGTTAGTGTTGGGGTTGGAGTTGGGTTTAGGGAGGGGGGCAGGAATGGAGGAAGGAAGGACTGTATAGATGGAAGGGAAGGGTGGGAGGGGAGGGGGGAAGGGAAAAAATGGCAGAATGAATCAAACAACATTACCCTATGTAAATTTGTGATTACACAAATGGTATGCCTTTACGCCATGTACAGACAGAGAAACAATATGTATCCCATTTGTTTACAATAAAAAAAAAAAGACCGCTGTACTTTGGCTCGGGGCTCTCTGCCTCTGTCCTGCTGTAAGGACATATAGTGGGCCCCAGCATGCTTGGACAATAAACCCTGTGCGTGTTGCATTAGAAGGTCTCTTGGAGTTTTCCTTTGCGGGCGGTGGGTGCCGCGACCCTAACAAGAGGTCTGTGGGAGAGGCTCAGTGGCAGAGCAATTGGATAGGAGGCAAAAAGTTTTCATTCACTGACCGCCATAGAGAAGAAAATTTTTAAGAAAAGAAACATCATGGAAATATGAGAAAACACTTCATTCAGATGTGCAAGTATATTCTCGATTTATAACACGTAGTTGAAATTTCTGGAAAGACTATTCTTCAGCAAATAATGAATTTTTTTAATGGAGAGGAGTCAAATAAGTTAAATATGATCATACATTGCATTATTTCTAGCTACATACTGACCATACCAGTGCAGAAGGGCACAAAAAAAGTGGAGCATAAACCACAACACAGGATTTATGGTATTAGTTGATACACAAGGTGTCATAGTATAGTGAACTTTCCTTTGTAGATGATCAGGTTTCCTGTGTCACAGACTGGATTTTACCTCCTGGGTTCAAGTAAAAACTATATCCTCATTTTCCTAGGCATCTCAACTCCAGCCTTACTCCCCTTAAATTCTTTCTGAAAATCAGCTGCATAATCCAACTAACCATTGTAATGACATCAATTTGGGGAAATTTATGGTTAGAACCCTCTATGATATACACACTTTTAAAACTTCTTTTCTTCATGTTTGTACAGAAATATTTTGAAACATGGATACAATCATCAACACACATGTTGGGGCAAATCCTCCCAAGACATTTTGGAAAAATATATCATGTGTGAGGAATTTGCCATTATTTCAAAAGTTTCATTATACTTTTCCAGAGAAGTTGTCAGTCAAGTGTTTCCTGATTTGAGTGCCTATGATTCCTTCTTCCATCTTAATCTTTATGGAAGAGTATCTCTGATTTTGATTGTAGGCTTGATGTGCTTGGAAACAAGATATTATACAAACATTTTACATTTCATTAAGTATGCAGTAACATAAACATAAAAGATGAATTACATTGCAGGAAGCATGTGAATCCCTCAGGAAGAGAAATTGAGATATATACTCAACAAAAACTGAATATAAAAAAAAAAACTACCTTCATGTTCCTACTCAATGACTATAGACCCTGGTGTTGGGAGTGAGCAGTATTGAAGACTACTTTATCTTGGGATTCTTATTTCTATTGGGGCCTTTATTTTGAATAAAGCCAGATGACTGAAATGTACTAAATTAAAATCAGGAATATAGGTTTAGAAAAATTAGCAGTTAAGATTCTGATGGTAATATCACTTTTGCAATGACCATTAATACTAAGATACTGTTTCATATACATATATACATATATATAGATGTATACATATGTCAGTGTCAAGATGCAGAATGCTGTAAAGCACAGTGATCTGTATTCAGAGGAGAAAAGAAGGTAACTGAGAAGTTCAATATCTAAGATGAATAAAAAATGTGGCAGCACACATCTCAAGTGAATACTATCAGAATATTTTAGTCCATTTTATTATATGTTTCCTGTCCCTCATGTGCCTTATATAACTAATAAATCCAAAGTTGTGATGAGATTGCAGGGTAGGTATAATTGTTTGCTCATCAAAGTTTTCTGAGCTAATTAGTTGAGAAATATGTTTACAGAATAACAGCCAATACTTGTGTGGGTATTTTTTCAAACTCATGTGGGAATCTGGTGCATCTTCATTTCCTGTACACTCTGGTTTAATCAATATCACATTTCTTTTTTTACTCTTGTTTGAAGACAGTGGTGCAACATTTATGAAAAAAAAAGTATGATAAAGCATAAGGGAATCAAGCAAGGATACACAAAAGAAAAAGTATTCTGAAAGTTTGCAGAATTATCAGATATCAATAGATGCTTTTTTTTAAAGAAATTGGTAAATACAGTAAGAGGAACAGTGCTGGTGTCTGAGGAATAAACTCCATAGAGACTTCTGGTTACAAAGTAAGTATACTGTGGCCTATCTAGACAGATTTTCATGTATTTGCATGAACGTCCCAGAGATCATAACATTTGCTTTCTAGAGATTAGAATTTTTCTCAGTAATACTGTACATTCCTGGCATGCCAGGGACCTGGTTTCCCAACAAAGCATCAATAAATGTGATACAAACAAAACTATTAATGATAATTATAAGAATGGTACAAATGTAAATATTAGCCTTTTTTAAAACAACAAATGCAAGGCCACTCATCTTAATGGCATGTGGATGCCTCACACACTGTGGTGCCTACTACATATGGAGGGGATAAACTGTTAGCTGTAGGTTTCCTTGATTCTTCCAGTCTCCATAGTTTCCAATTACCTCTGCACCATAATTTGATTTGAAAGCAGAAATAATGAAAAGAGCTTGAAAGCATTCTCTCTGTTTTATAATGTTTCCTAGTTAACTCTTTAGTCCCTCTCTCATTTGCACATCCATTTAGGTTTTCCAAAGGAACCACTAATAGAGGTGGGAGCTTGTTTCTTTACAATTTACATTCTTTATATGGATTTTTAACAATCCTTCATGCTTTCCAAAATAAAAAATATATCTTAATAACACAATTTCTTCATCTTAGTCTTTTGTGTTCCTACCATTTCTCAGGAGACATGCTCAGAATGAAAGTGAGATTTATACTTGTCCTTGAACTGCTTGTGTCCTGAGCTGTAGGAATCTAAAGCAGTTTTTTTATATTTCAAAAAGGGCATCCATTCCCTGGCTCCTAATCATTTTTTCTGCAGACTAGGATCATTGGAATCACCTTGGAATGTAATGAACATGTAGAAGCAAAGACCTGCTTAGTCATAATGAATTTTTGAACATGGTCCCCAAGAGATGATTCTATACACTTTCAGAGTACCAGCGTAAAATTTGTCACCTTCCAATTCCTGCAGGTTAATTTGAATTTAGCTCTGGATTTCTTCCTAGGATCCTCACTCAAATTAAAATTTAGAAAGGTCTGCAATCTTTCCCAAGTTACTTTCAGATACCTGTGTATTTGGGGAATGATGTAAAACCGTTCATACTTCTAATTTTCCATTTGCTGTTTCTGCCTTATTTTTTTTCTTGTAAGAAGTAGCAATATGTTGCATGTCATTAATTTTTATACTTTCCTACTCATTTATGGAAAATGAACTTATCTTTAAGGGATCAGGTTTTTACTCCCCAATTAATTTCAAACTGTAAATAAGTCACCAAGTTTGGGAAACATTTACTCTCCCCTTCATTCATCTTTGGAAGCTGAAACTCACAAATGCATCCCACATTTTAAAAACCTGCTCTGTTCCCTTCTCATATGTTGCTTGAATTTCCACTCTTTCCTGAATACCACTGATTTTTTTCATTTTTGATTTAGTGTGCTAACTGCATTTCTCACTCTTCTTTCCCTCACCTTCTCTCCTTTTCCTTATTTTGAATTTACCAGTGATGAAAGTATGTCTTAAATCTAACTCAAAATTCATTTCCTTTAGCAATACACCTAATTAAACCTGTGTGTGAAACCTAATATGATATGCAGCTCCTTATCTTCCTTTATTTACTTGTTATTTAACAGGCACCTTCCTTGAACATTTACAATATACTACTGCTCATATTTTTTGGCAATATTCTTTCCAATATATTTTGTATTCTATGTGGTTCTTACCTTGTACATATCCTTTTATTCTCTTCTTTGTGCTGGAATGGAACTCACTAGATATAAAAGAAGCACACCCCTCTTCATGTTCCTCAGAATCACTCTGGGAAAAAAAAAGATGATAAATTATTGCATATAGATATCATACCATACTTCAGACATCTCCATTTTTTAGTTGTGAAGGCTTTGGAATTGGAAATTAGACCATTTTCTTTTGCAACAGTACTTTCCATAGGAGACACTGTCCTATGCTGTCCAGATGAAGCTGTGTTTTCTCACTTCTTCTCTTCATTTTTTGGTGTTCTTGAGATAACTTGAAATATATATTATATTTACAGTTGATCAATATTTTGCTTTAAGCTGTGATCATCATTGGAGTTTATTTTCTCCCCATGAAGACATACATGTTAAAGATACTAGAACACAAAACATGCACTTTTTCAAAAGGGATACTCAGATATAAATAAACCCTGCGAAGGATACATCCTCATGATAAAGCTGTACATTAAAAGAATCCAAGTGTAACAGTGGAAGAGAAATCCATTCAAATGCATGCAAATCCTCCACCTACTTACATGTGTAAGAGAGAAACAAAATGAGAACAGGAGACAAAAAGACACCTCCAAAATTTCACAATATCCCAATAATTGTATCCAAGATCTATAGAAAACATTGTGTAACAGAGGTAAGGTAAATGTGTTTAATTATTTTATTGCATCTTTGCAGGGAAAGGATATAGAAAGGGAGATACAGTTTGTAAATTGACAGAAAAGTACGAATTGTGAATGTGGGTACGATGCTGTTAAGAGGCAGGTTTGTGTCTGATCTAAGCCTGTTTTCTTCCATGATAAAAACAGTGGAAATCAAGAAGAATGACGTCTTAATCTTGGCACGGATGACAGGCAATGTGAAAGACAATGCTGAGCCTTTGGGAATGACATTGTTTTTACATGAATGGGTTCAGTGGTCATTGGATTTGTGTCTGTTCCTAGTTTCAACTGCTTATTCCTAAATCTCCTGTTTATCAATCACAATTTAAGGATGTCACAAAAATGAAAACAAACATTAATCAAAAATATCAGTGAAAAAGCTTGCATAAAGTTTATTTTAATCCAGCTTGATTTCTAAAATTATTTTTATGTTCATAATGAGTTAAATACTTTATACTTAAATGTTAAATTACAAGGTTTGGATGCCCAAAGAGTAACCTATGAGGCTATTTCTTTTTGCCTAATTCACTTTCTGGAAGCAAAAAGGGAAATAATCAGAAATTTAAATTGACACATGTGCATACCCATTGCTGGCTAAATCCAGTGCCATCAAGTCTCTCCTGCTCTTCCTCTGATGACATGTCCAAATATGACTCTGCAGAAAAATGCAGATTTAATTAAACTACCTAGAAAATTAATTTGAATGACAACTTATCCAAGTTAAAAGGAACAGAAGTTATAATCATAACATTTTATTTTCCCAATGATAGTTTTAAATTAAGCATAATTTTAGGTGAATGTATCTATAATTTGAAATACTTTATTGCTGTTAATGTGTGGGACTGTGTATTTTATGCATGGACATGTGTATCCTTGGCAAGTACTATAGCAACTTCTTTAAACTTCATGTCTTCATCCTTAGAGACAGTGCTTGTACCTTCCCAAGTTTGCTAGCAACCTGACAGGGGCCTGCCACTGCCCCTTAAGTACCTGCAATTACAGGTGTATCCCTCTGAATCCAGTACATGTAGACATCATTGAGGTGTAATTTTACTGATTCCACACTTTAGAGTTCCACTAGTGGAGATAGTAGGTGCCACCACGTACAAGGCCTATAATAACTCACAGGTTGATCCACTCAAGGTCAATCACTATCTCCTGAAATTTTCATGATAATTGCTGTTACCTTTGACATGAACTTCTTGTGCTTTCCTAGGGCTACCTCAGATATTTACAGCTTCCATACTGGGTAATAATCATCATGTGACTTGTAAAGCATTCCTTTTCCTGTCTAGTCCATCAGTTCCTGGACTCGGGGGGCACCACTTTTACATCATTTACTGTAAAGAGTTTTACTTATTTCCCCTCATATTTGAGTTTGTGATAAGAGATAAAGAAGATAAAAGATGCAGAGAGAGATGGAGTATTTTCTAGATGGAAATGAATGAAGACTTCAAAATTGAGGTTATCAACTAGAGACAGGAAATGCTGAAAGCATGAAAGGCTGTACATAGAAAAGGTTTAAATGGAAGATGTTTCTCTAATAATATAGGGATTGGGGAAGAGAACTTCCAGAGGATTGTGCAGGCAGAAAGGGAACAAGAGAGAGTGGGGCAATTTTGTATTATGAAAGACTTACAGGAAATATAAGATGCTTGGACATCCAAGTTTTAAAGAGAGCTGATGGTCATTATGTACAGAATATACATGAACAGAAGGACCAATGTCAATGCTATGCAAGCAGATGAACAGAGAGGTAGGGGTGTGAATGGAGATGAACAGTGAGAAGGCAGCAGGGCACTAGGAAATTGATACAGGCCTGAATGGAGGGAATGTTTCCAGAAATAGAGGACAGAAAAAATTTAGTCACTTGTGTAGAATGAAAGTTAAAAGAAGAAAGAAAGAAGGAAGTTGAGTCAAAGGAAAATGAGATTCTGCCCAAGTGTAACTGAAGGTTTCAAATGTATTGTATAATAAAATGCAGGAAATGTGAATGTTGCTTTCATTTACCATATAGTTTCTCCTAAGGCAATATATTCCTAGAAAGAGAGAGATCTTTTAAGACCTTGGTGGGCATTTTTCTGAAACGTGGACATAAAAAACCATAACAGAATCAGAGAGGTCTGTGGGAGAGGCTCTGTGGGACAGCAACTGCTTAGAATTCAAAAGGATCTTAGCCAGTGCCCACCACTGAGAAGTACATGAGCAAATGAAACATGTCATAGAAATATGAGCAAATAATTCATTGCTATGTGCAAGCATGCAAGTATATCCTTGTTTAATAACACTTCGTCAAAATTTCTGGAAAAGCTAAGCTCCTATAAATAATGGATTCATTTCACATGAAATCAGTAAAATAAATGATATGTGTTGTGTAAAGCCACAAGACTCAAAAGTACTAAAGAAAATCAGGAACATAGGTTCTGTAAAATTCACAGTGAAGTATCCAATGGTAAAATCATTTTGAAATGATGATTAAAACAAAGACATAGGTATATATCCAATGTCAAGATGCAGAATGCTGGAGAGCAGAGTGATATGTACACAGAGGAGGAAAGAAGAAACCTGAAATTTCAATGTCAAAACTGAAGTAAAATTGGTGCAGAACATATCTTGTGTTAAACCTAACTAAATTATTTAATTCATTTAATTATAGGTATGCATCATGTTCCTCATTTGTCTTACAATTAGTAACTCTATAGTGCTGATGAGATTCCAAGGAAGGTATGCTTCATTTGTCACCAGAGAGAGTTTCTGAACTAATTAGCTCAGATATGCTTTAGAAAAACAAGTAATACATGTATGGTTGTTTTTTTCATACCCATATGGAATACTGGTGAGATTTCTTTTTCTGTATCCTCTAGTTTACCCAACATCAAATTTCTTTTTCCACTCTTGTGTGAAGATAGAGGTTCCATGTCTAAGAAAAACATGATAAAGCCAAAATAATTTAGATATGGCAATCCAAGGAAAAAGTGATCTTAAAGTTCATAGAATTATGAAATACCAATTTTACGTATTGAGTTTCAAAGTTTTTGTTACATACACTAAGAAAAAGAGTCTTGGTGTTTAAGGATTAAATCTGTAAAGAATTCTGGTTAAAAAAATGAAGTTGGTGTGAGATACCAAGACAGGTTTTCAATTACCCACCGAGATCAATTACCAGTATCCTCGCAAAATAAATAAATAAAATAAAATTGTTTGTGGATGTAGCTTAGTGACAGAGAACTCCTGGGCTCAATCACCAGTATGGCAACAGGAACAACAAAAAAATGACAAGTGGGAATAGAAACAAGGAACTTAAACTTCTGTGTGGCTTCACTATTGTCTGCACTAATTAAACTATATCAGGAATACTAGGTTCCATCATTGCACTGGACATGATGGTTCAATGAGAAATTCTGATATCTAAAGAATAATCTGGAGGCACAAAAGGAAAAGACACACTTCAATTACAAACTACTGCTTAGAGCTGATCTTTTTTCCCACTCCCAGAATCCAAAGCACTTTTCTCTGATGGTTGGTGATCCACACCCCATCTCCCAAGAGCAAGTATGGTGAGGAGACTAGAATAAGATGAGAATATGATAACCTCCATAAAACTCACCATTCCCAAAAGCCTCTTGAATGACCATTGAGGCCTTGTACTATATTATGTAGCAGGAAATATGCTTGCCATTCACAATCCTAACTGGTATAATAAAATACCTATCTTCTAACTAAATTTAAGCTCAGGGATTAATCATACCATTAGATATTGTTCAGACACATTATCCATACAAGTTAGATGGGCAGAATAATCACACATAATTAATCTCTGTACATCAAGGAGTTTAAAGGTAGTATTTGAGTCTCTCAAATTACCACATGCCCATTACACTCTTCAGCCTTTGGGGCACTATTAAGTTTTTAATGACACATATGATCAAATCTAAACATCTAAAATATTCCTAAAAAGGCACTAAGCTTAATTCTACAGAATGGTCTCACCTAGTTTAATAAGTATCAAGGTTATGTGTTTGATTTACAAGATCTAACTAAAAATGTCAAACACATAATAAATCCAAATATGCCTTAAGTGTCCAAGAAACAAACTGTGTACATGTATTTATTTATATGAAATATAATTATCTCTTCCAGTTAATTGGGAAGTAAATAAGAGAAAAAATCCCTCATATTTATAGAATATAACCTGGACCAAACCATGATAAACAGGCTCAATATTCTTCTACTCTTTTCCACTTATAAAGTTGATGAAGTCCTTCTTAGTCCTTGGACCTGGATAGCGTCTAATTTCACCATACTCACAACTAAAGATCAGAATTAAATATTAATAGCAATGGAAAATAAATTTTGTATTTGTTTTCACTATTTCCTCACCTGATTTTAGTTCATCCTAATATTCAAAAGCATTAGCAATGTAGAAGCATGTTGAATTAATACTGATGACATCTCAGCCCCAAACACAATCATAAGACTTAAGATTTTGCTCTCACTCTTCCAAGTAGGAAAGTACTATGAAGCACAGTAAGCAGATAAATCTCAGAAAATGATGTTTAAGTTTTTTGTATGACATACACATTAAAAGTATTACCATATGAAGAGTTATTAATATAATGCCTGAAACATAAAAATTATTAGCTATTTTTAAACTATGTTTAAAGATTTTTTGTTTGTTTTTTGTGGAACTTTCCATCATAGTCACATCACCTCTGCCATTCAGTTTTAAATTACAGAAAGCATCTAGGGCAGTACTTTCCTCCCAGGGACTTCAGTGATTCTATTTACAGTCAACTTTGTACACTTCCTTCCATCTCCCTCCACCTTCCCATTCCCTATGTAGGGGATTCTGTCAAATAGTCCTAATTGTTCTCCAGTCTTGTGCGTTTTCAAGTGCAAAAGCTCCATTGGTCCCTACAACCTAAAACAGGGTCAGGGGATTCTTTTTCCATTCAGAGAAAAAGACTACAAAGAAACTCCCATTCAAAAACAAAGTTTTAAGGAGATGATGGAATTGAAGTAATTATTTGAAGGACAAGTAAGATTGCAACAGGCAGAAATAAAGAGTAAAAAGCAAGAGAAAAAGGTCAGGAAATTCCAGATAAATTTAGTGATATTCAGAATACTGATTACAACCAATTAAGGAACATGTGGGGAAAAGGAATATGGAAAAAGGGAGGGAGAGAAGAACTTATGGGATACAGAGAAAAGAAATTTAAATAGATAGGAAGGGAGGATGAGTGGCTGAAGAAGTAAAACAAAAAGTGGAAAAAATGGACAAGGAAACACAATACAGACACACACAAGGAACTGCCAATTTGATTTTTTGTTGTTTTTATTTGGCAGTGTTGGGGAATGAACCCAGGAGTGCTGTACTACTTAGCTACAACTCTAACACTTTTTACTTTTTATACTGAGACAGTGTCTTGCTAAGTTGCAGAGACTGGCTTCAAATTTGTGATTCTCCTGTTTTAGTCTCCTGATTCACAGGGATTACAAGCATGCACCACCAAATTCAACAGAATTGCCACATTGTTTTTGAAATTTTAAATGAGAAGAAATACCTCTGAATATTTAGCTTACCCCCTAGATGACATCAAGGTAGAGCAAGTGGAGAGATTTGAGATTTCCAACCTCCAGATTTGAATACCAATAAAGTCAAACTAAAAGACCTGATATTGCAGACTACACAGTTCTGTTTCTTCTGACTTAACAGTACTGTATCACCCACTACTTTCTCCTCTAGGCTTACTTACTTTTTGAAAATAACACATTCCTGTTTATGAGAATGTCCATGGAATGGAATGCTTACCCTGCATTCTTTTTCTTTTTCTTTTTCTTTTTTTATTGAATTTTTTTTGGCCATTTATTGGCAGTTGTATCATAGAAAAACATAGGTAATATATGGGATGGTCAAGAAGCTCTTGGGCAGAAAATTTCTTTTTTGATTCACATTATTGAGCATTACCTGTTCAGCTCCCGGGGGAGTTGAAGAGCAGAGCTAATATAATGTAAACTCAAGCATCAGTGCCCTAAAATTTAGCATAGCTCTCTTCCTTTAAAAACTGTTGGCTGTGGGATTCTTCCAAATTGTATAATTAATAGTCAAGCAATGTTCTGAATAAACTAGAAGCAATTTGCTTGCACCAACAGCACCATGAGAATGTAAACTCCTGAAGGCCAAGAGTCTCTTCATATTTTGCATATGAGAGGTACATAAAGAGTAAACATGAGACTACAATAACTCTGAAAAACATTTAATTACATATGTTGAGACTACAAAAACTAGTAGCATCCTTTAGCATTTAGAACTATTAACATGACTGTTAAGGGTAACATTTAACTCTCTGAAATAACTGAACTGTTGACAACACTGTAATTTGTAGCCATATCCTCATAATCATGCAGATGTTTGAATATTGCTTGACTATTCCAATATCTAAAATGGACTGACAACATAGGACATTTAAAGAGAAGCTACTATCAATATAGCCCTTCCCTGACCATTGAAGTTGCCTTATAAGAATGAAAGGGTCAAGTGATTCTGAGATCTACAATGATTATCCTTTAATCCCCCTGCCCCTACCCCAGGAAAACAAAGGTACACAGAACCAGTCTTTTCAGGGACCTTCAAGGTACTAAATGGCCAAGCTTGGACATCAGGTAAAGTAAGTAAGAAGTCACCCTAGTTCCACTATTATATCCTGATGTGAGCTGTGCAGTTCCTGAGATCAAGAAACTAGTTTGACAGGTTCTCCTTAAAATAAGCAGTCAAAGACCATAGGCATAGTCACAACTGCATTAAACAAGGTATCACAAAACCAATAGTCTTTGGCTATTCCCCAGTCCTCTTACTTCTTAGCTTTAAATCCTAACTTCCTTAACCATAAACATGAGGAAAAGCAAGCTAACCAATTTATTGGCGTTTTTCTTTCTTTTCTTTTCTTAAATTCTTACCATGTGTGCATGTACACACACACACACACACACACACACACACACACACTTCCTCTCTAAAAATGTACCCAGGAAGCCAATAGAGAAAGGTGACAAAGCAGAAGAGAATGCCTTCCTATGCAGTAAATGCCTATTGCAACATGGAACAACAATAGTAAAACCCCACCTTGACTTCACTGAGGCTCTAGGAGTGCACTTGTTTCCATATTAAGCACTAGAAACATTTGACCTCAACAACTCTAAACCTCTGCTTTGAGAAACAAATAGGGTCTTTAGCCTTGAAACATACACAAGTTATTTCTCACACAGATATATTCATACATTCATACTGTTTTAAAAGAAAGTACCTTTTATAGGCTCTGTACCTAGAACATCTTTTTCATTTTGTTAACTGTTGATTGCAGAGCCCTACAAATCCAAGTAGTAATCACCTAATCTACTTTACAGCAAATACAGTGTATTATACATGCAAAACTGTTACTGCTGATAAACGTCTACCTCTTGAAAACTAATAGTTCATTTAATGGCTTTTTTTTTAAACAGGACATTTTCTTTCCTATATACTGTACTGTTTTATATTCATTACTTTTTTCCAAACTTTTAAAATTTAAATTCTTCAGAAATGGATTTTCCCAGGCACAAAATTATTATTTGAGTCAAAGTACAGCTACTTTAAGTACACTAGTATCTAAACCTGGGTCGCTGGAAATCTACTACTATAATCTATCTATTCTAGACTGCTTGTTCATGAGATGCACCACATTAGAACATTTTTACATTTCTTAGCATACTAATGTGGAATCTGTGCTAATAAATCCTGGATTCTTAGTACTGAGATTTGAAAAACACTCAAGAAAATTAATACTTCCCAGTTCTCAAGACAAAGATTAGAGGTAGAAATTTCTTTTTACAGAAAACTCTTCTGCTTTCAAAACAAATTGACAGTTTTATTTCTAAAGGAAGAAAAGTAGAAAAAAGGGAAAGTTATATGAGGTTTACTGTAACTGAGGGCAAGAGTCCACTTATTATATGGCAATGTAGGTAGGCTTCATTTAAATAAGTTTCCAATGCTCATGAAAAGGTCTGAAATCCCATCAGCACACAATTCAGCAGATTCAGAAATAGGAAGATCTTGAAACAATCTAGGACACTCCCAAACTATTTGTATTATTCTTGCATTAACATACATGCTGCTGACAGAAGTAAATGGTCTACAGATTATATAAGTAATCTATGAAGCAATTACAGCATCTCAGTAGGACATGCAGAATGTAAATCTATTTGTAGATACAAAAAGAGTAGGAAAAATGAACCCAAGACGTAATATGCCATAAAAGAACAAGCTGACCTCAAATTAAAATCAACACAAAATCATGAAAATGGGGCTTCATTTTGACTTGAAGTTTCATAAGATACAAAGGTAGCTGTTTCTAGTTAGCTCATGGAAAGTTTTTATATCCTCAAACATTTTTCAAATGGTAAGCACACATTTCTGTGCATAAACAATTGTTTTTGACCTTAATCTCCTTCCCCCAGGGAGAATATCACAGATTTAGGTATTTATGGGATGAAAAAAAAGTCTAGAGTTTCCATTCTTTTACACTATTGGTTATTATCAATAACTCATCCTGAAGTGTAAAATTATTACTGGGCTCATGCACTAACCCCTAACATGGTACTACAATATGCTACCAAGCACTAATGCTTACAAAACTATACAAATCTCAAAATGGAAGACATTGGTCATTTTGTTGTTCTTAAATAACTTGTAACTTTTGTCCACAAGTATTAAAACATACCAATATATATATTTCTATTGCACATATCCCATTTTCTTTGACTTCTCAAAGAAAAAACTGCCAACTAACATGGATGAGCAAAAGAAAGGAAGCACAAATGCAGATTGAAGCATTTATAAAATTAGTTTTTGCCATCAAGAATGGAACCAACGTAGACCAGAGAAAAATGCAAGTGTATTAAGTAAATACTGGGCAACTACAACTGGAATTTGCCCATGATGTTAAATGCCATCTAATGTTAATTATATAAGATATGGGAACAATTCCTTTGAAAAAGAACATGAACACTGGTTCTCAGCTATAAATTAGAAAATACGAAGAAGGTGAATCTGATACCTGTTCAAGCAAGTTGGTCAGAGCTGGTTTCACTGGTGCTTATATCCAGTGCCCAAAAATTTGACAAGAAGACATGGGAAAGATAGATAAAACACCTGGAAGGTACAACCTATCAATGATGACATTCCCAGTATACCAGTGGCACCTATGTATATAGTATTTCTGTCTTTAACAATTTCAAAATATTAAAGGAAAATAACAGGAAGTGGCATGTGGGGTTACTTAAAGAGAAATCTAAGTTACCTTCTTTTTTTTTGGAGGAGTGGTACTGGGGATTGAACTTAGGGGCACTAGACTACTGAGCCATATCCCAGCCCTATTTTGTATTTTATTTAGAGACAGGGTCTCACTGAGTTGCTTAGCACCTTGCTTTTGCTGAGTCTGGCTTTGAACACGAGATCCTCCTTCCTCAGCCTTCTGAGCTGCTGGGTTTACATGCATGTGCCACCATGCCCAGTTTTAAGTTACCATTAACCAAATTATTACTATTATGATTTCCCACTTAGTAAATGCTCTCTATTAAAATAAATTTTTTAAAAATTATACATTTTAGGTACACTATTTTGTGAAAAAGCAATTACATTAGAATCAAATTGGTTGACCAATCCAATCATAACAATGCTCAACATTTCCCCTTTTTGGCAATTTTTACCACTCTCAATTTTTGGTATATCTGCTGTATGTTCCCAGCATCACAATACCCCTGGTCCTTAGCAACCATTCAAGAAAACAGATGATCAAGTAATACTACCTATTCTTAATTTTATCAATTAAGTTTAAGATTCTTTCTCTACTAATAAAGTTTTTCATGCTTCTTATGAAAGGTTTGACATCATACAATGTTTCTGTTTGTTTGGAAGCAAGGACAATTTTCCAATATAGTGTTCATCATATAACTGTTGATGGGAAAAAAAAGGAAAATTCATATTTCTTGAATTTCCAAACCCTGAATTTCTTCTCAATCTATGATGAATGAAACACAAGATTCATGCTTCTTATTGGAACTATTTTTCTTTTTGAGGTTTTTTTCAGATCCACAATTTCTTCTAAATCTACAATGAAACAACTATAGGATTGGGAACATTGTTTCTGAGATAGACCATTTACTCATGAGAAAGTTCAATTTCAAGTGTGGAAATTTATCTGAGTCCCAGCCTTTTCAGTTTCACATTATACCTACCACCTAGAAAAATAAATCCTAGTACCCATCTGGGTTGAAGGAAAAGAGTTACTTATGACTTTGCAAAAAAAATGGGACAATATAATGTAAAATTCCCAAAAAGTCAAATAGTGCTACATAAGACATTTTTGTTTTTTTCTCAGGAAAAAGGAGTTATATAAAAACTTCTCATTTTTTTCTTCTATTTCTCTATGTCCAAAGTGTTGAGGGCCATCTTGAACAAGATGGAACCTGGCAGTGAGTCAAAGGGCATTGGACACCAAAATGAGGAAGTACACAAAAAGGTTGCTTGCCTACTAGTTCCTTGGAGACTTACGACATGTTAACACCAAGTTCTAGGATTGGCTATCTAATATCATTCCATGTGTGGAGACCTCATGATTCATATAGTGCTATGCTGATATTCCTCTGCATGCTCTCCTGAGTGAAAGAAAGTTTTGCTATAATTGGCTAGGATAAGCTAGGAGCCTGGGGGAAGAGAAAGGGCGAGGGTAGAAGAAGGGAGATAGGGAGAACAAAGGAGGCAGGAAAACAGGGAGGATGCAATGAATCTTGTCAACAAAAGATTGGTGGTGTGTCCTTTCTCCATGAAAGTTCCACTAGATAGAACACCAAAGTTGAAGGCAGGTTATACTATAGGGTCCATCACACCATCTTAACTAAAAAACTACTCTTGCTACTTTTCTTCCAGCTTTGGCCACAAAATTTACTCTACTCTGCTATGTGACTCCACAAAAACAGGATGAATAAAACTGTAGTACAGCAGCCTCTCATCTTAGGTGAACAGGGTTCCATTGAAAAGATGGAAAAAACTTGCACCTGTGTAAATATGAGGCTCTTCCCAAACTGCCCTCAACCCCTCATAAAAGCTGCAAAGAATTTTCATCTCATCTCTTATCTTATCTGTAAAGGCCAGGTAGCTGACCCAAAAAGCAAACTTAAAGATAATGACAGCACTCCTCTCACAGGTCAGGGTGACCAAGAACTTAAACTAACATGCTTTGTATACAATTTTATATGTTAACCAATTAAAAAGAACACTGTAAAACTGCTTGCCTTTCATTATAAAAACCCTGCTAATCAAGGGCTCGGGGCCTCTTAGCGTCACTGGATACAGAGTGGGCAGAGGACCAGGCTTGAGCTTGCTAATAATTGACTCTTTGTTGCTTGCATTGATGGTGGTCTCTGGTGGTCTTTGTGGGGTCTCGAGCTGCTGGGCACAACATCTTGGGGCTCACCCGGGATGCCCCAAGCCCACCCAGACACCTGATCATAGAGTCATAAGTGACACCTTCAACTGGTGAGTAAGGCATTGCCTCATTTTTCTGGTCTGGATTGCCTGCAGGTTCTGGTTCTGGGCTGGCAAAGTCCTGGTGGACATGTTATAGGACCCCAGCAGGGTCTTGGGAGATGTCCTGTCGACCCACCAGGGCACCAGGGCATCTGGGTGACTGTCACATCTGGTCAACTTTCCTGTTGCATCTGGGCAGCCTTTGTGTTGCATCTGGGTGACTCTTTGTAGCATCTGGATGACTCTTTGTCACATCTGGACAACTTTTGTGTTGCATCTGGGAAGCCTTTGTGTTGCATGTGGGCGACTCTTTGTCATATCTGGGTGAGTCTTTGTCACATCTGGGCAACTTTCGTGTTGCATCTGGGTATCCTTTGTGTTGCATATGGGTGACTCTTTGTCGCATCTGGGTGAGTCTTTGTCACGTCTAGGCAACTTTCATGTTGCATCTGGGCGACTCTTTGCTACAATAGGAAATTGTTTTTGTTGACAAAATACCAACTAGACAATTTTGATGTAGTGCGCTATATGTCTGTCTGTTTGTGTATTGTACCATACGCTCTTTACTCTTGTCTCATATTAAATTCTTCATTGTGTTAATCTGATTTTAGGCTTAGGGATACTCATTGCAGGGTACTTTACAGTCCTTCTCCTTGTTCCTGAGAGATTTGTTTACTCCAATCCCCCTAGGCAGAGAGCTCAGCAGCTCCATTCCTCAAAAGGAGTGAGAAATAATGTTTTGTGATTTTCTGCATTCAAACCTAACTGATTTCTCAACCAGGAAGAAAAAGGGTTAAAAAGTCCTAGGTGATCCTGCCCTCCCCCCTGCCTGGCCTTACTGAAGTCTGCATTGGAATGTAGACTGCAGCAGTCTCAGTGGGAAGGGGGGGTGATCTGAGGGGAAAAAAAAAAGGTGTCCATTTTAAACTCCCAGACTGCTACACAGAACTAACTCATTTTCTAGGATTCTTGTTTTGCTTTGTTTTGTTTTATGCTGTATTTTTGAGCTCATAATTTTGATCCTATATAATACCTATGTTAATGATTTTTTTCTTTTTGATAAGTTCTATTTTTATCCAACTCTAGAGTTATTTTTAAACATCTGTTACATTGCAATGGAGATAAACACTACAAGGCATTTGTTTTGTAATAAGTGTGCATAAAATTAAAAATTTTAAAATGGATCCAAATCCTTTTATTCATGTGATTTAAAGGGGTTTGATTTGAATTAGGTAAACTAATAAAAGTAAAATGTCTTTAGAAATAACTCACAAGTCTCTAGGTGGTCAAACTAATGAAATGTTGATGTTAAACAATGTCTAATATCAATTGTTTCTAGGACTTGTCTTCAACAGGAAAGAGATGGCAAATACTGTTCAGGACACTTGTCTGATACCTTGTTTTTTTCAAAATAAGTAAATTAAATTAAACATGTATGGAACTACTCAAATGTGTTTGTTGGTGACATCTGATTAACTTACAAAGTTAAAATGCTAAGTGTTAAGTAACATCAAGTACTCTTAAGTCCTCAAATTCCATGGAGTAACATACTTAAACATTATTGGTGTTTTCATAGGTTGGTAAATTAAAAAGTGTTTAACATTGCTTTGTGTCATTACTAAAAACAAGGTTATTAAGACTTATGTCCTAACAGGTAAAACCCCAACCCGGAGGGTGAGCGTTCCATCTGCTCCCTTACCACTTCCCCCTGCTCCCTCTCCAGTTATGCAAATCTCCAAGGAGATCTTAGATTTGAATTTAGAGTTACCATCTCCCCTCTCACTGTGTTTCAGGTAGAGTACTATAAACAACAAAGTATTTTATCTTGTTAAATTGGAGTAATTTTTCTAAATTCAAAAATTTTATAAGTGTTGTTTCAGAATGTGGACAAAAAGGGGTCAACAGATAGGAAAGACAAAATAAAAGGTTCTGAGTATGGAAATATATTTAATAAAAAGGAAAAGAAAATGTTTCTGGGTAAGAAAGTTCTTGTGTGATGGAATACATGAGGGTCTGAGTAAGTGCTAACAAAGCCTGTGTGTAAGTAAAGGGCAAGTTTCAACAAGTTTGTGTGTAACTAAGTTGGTTGTATGTATATGAGACAGTTGAAGCTATTTAAGGTTTTTCCTAAGGTGAAATACTAATGTTCTGATATAAGCCAAAGTTTAACCTATGTGGTAAAATGACATGGTAAAATGACAAGGATTTCTTAGAAACACTAATTTACTCTTAACTTTGTGTCTATTAAGTTTTATTCTTTAAAACAATTAGGCTTAAAAATTGGGGTTTATACATTTATGGTTAAACAACTGTTAAGAGTATTGTACTATGTTACAGAGTCTAAATTTTTCTTTAAAAACTGAATTTAGTAAGATTTAAGTGTCAAGGTAATTGTGAAATGGTCACTCTTTGTTTATTAAATGTATTCATATTTTCCAGGTATACAAGTTTTTAAAGCAGGAAATTTGTCAAGCTGCTATTCTCCAGAATAAACTTGTCTGTAATGGTAATTTTAAACTTAAAGAGTGCATTTTATTGGGAATTTATTTCTATCATTTAATGTTCTATTATGGGACCTACTATCAGTAAGGTATATGTAAAATTGGTTACTTACTTCACTGAGATAAAAATTTAAATGTAAATGTATTACTAAGAGTTAGTGACAGCCTACTTGGGATGACTGTCAGCAGTTACTCTGGATCCTGTTCACAATCGAGGAGCATGAGAGAATCCAGATGGAAGCCTGAAAGTTGGTCCCAGGGGATGATGGACAACCCACTGTAAACCCTGTCTTAATTAATGCTTCATTCCCCTTCTCCAGGCCTCCACAAGATGAATGGGACTACAGTACGGCTGAAGGTAGGGAGAGGCTCCGGGTTTATCACCAGACTCTAATGGGGGGTATCCGGGCAGCAGCTCCTTAGCCCACTAATTTGGCCAATGTGTATTCATCATGCAAGAAAGGCAGGAATCACCCTCAGCTTATTTAGAAAGATTAATGGAGGCATTTAGACAGTACACTCCTATGAATCCAGAGTCACCTGAAAATCAGGCAGCAGTAGTAATGAGTTTTGTTAACCAGGCAGCACCGGATATAAGATGTAAGTTACAGAGAATAGAGGACTTAGAAGGGAAAAGTATTCAAGACTTAATGAGAATAGCCCAGCGGGTATTCAATAACAGATGCACCAGAAAAAAAAGAGCTTAGGGCTACTAGGGAAATGACTAAAGCATTAGCAGTATCAGTGCAGGGTGGAAGGACAGAAAAAGAAAGAAGCAGACTCCCGGGCAATCGACAACCACCTGGGAACTCCAGGGCACGTGATCTGGGTCAGAATCAGTGTGCCTACTGTAAGGAGGAAGGTCATTGGGCTAGAGAATGCCCTAAAAAAAGAAACCATAGATCCAGAGACGGCAAATGGACAACTAGGAGACCATCGGTACTGGTCACCCAAGATGAAATGCATGATTAGGGATGATGGGGTTCAGAACCCCTCCCCGAACCTAGGGTAACTCTGAAAGTGGAGGGGACTCCAGTGCAATTTTTGGTGGATACAGGAGCTCAATATTTAGCTTTGACTGACCCTCAAGGAAAGATTTCAACAAGCACCTCATGGGTGCAAAGGACTATGGGGATTAAAAGGTGCCCTTGGACAACCAAAAGAACAATAGACTTGGGAACAGGAAATGTGTCCCACTCGTTCTTAGTCATACCCGGCAGCTCCTATCCCTTGTTGGGAAGAGATTTATTAACCAAAATTGGGGCCCAAATTCATTTTCACCCCGAAGGCACCCAGGTAACAGATGGACAAGGAAAATTGCTACCTATGCTAACTCTTACTTTGGAGGATGATTATCGGCTACACCAGCAGCCGCAATCCCCTGATGAAAATATTGAAGACTGGGTACAGCGGTTCCCAGATGCTTGGGCAGAGACTGGGGGAATTGGGTTAGCTAAACATCAGACCACCCTCTATATAGAAACAAAACCAGGAGCTAACCCCATTAGGGTTAAACAATACCCCATGACCAGGGAAGCTCGAACAGGAATAACCCCCCACATCAGGTGACTGCTGAATCAAGAGGTACTACAACCTTGCCAGTTGGCATGGAACAACCCCCTGCTTCCAATATGGAAGCCCAACTCAGATGAGTACCACCCAGTACAGGACCTAGGAGAGGTAAACAAAAGGGTGGCGGACATACACCCTACCGTGTCTAATCCATATACACTTCTGAGTGTACTTCCTTCTTACAGACAATGGCATATGGTGCTGGATTTAAAAGATGCTGATAAATTGACTATGGGACAAGAATTACATGTGATCACTCCACATGCTATTGAGGGAATCCTGAGACAACCTCCAGATCGATGGCTCAGTAATGCTCGGCTCACACATTATCAGAGCCTATTGCTTAACCCTCTCAGGATTAATTTTCAGGTACCCTCAGCTCTCAATCCTGCTATGCCGCTACTTGACCCTTACCTGGGCACACCTGTACATGACTGCTCAGAAGTCCTAGATATGTTCATGGGCTTAGAGAAGACCTGCAAGATCATCCGGTGCTCGATGCAGATGCAGTGTGGTTCACGGATGGGAGCAGCTTTTGACATCAGGGTCAAAGATAAGATGTCACAAAAAATAGCCCTCCAGAGAGACTTGATTACAGTTACTCAGCTCCCAGACTCTGGTCCATGAACCCTTCCAAAAGACTCAACTTACACGGAAGAGGACTTATCATGGATTCACCAGCAGCCACTAGCCCAATGTTTAGATGGGTGGTGGAAAGACTCTGAAAGCCAAATAATAATTCCAGAACTGATGGGACAGAAAGTGTTGCAAAGGCTCCACCAGACCACCCACATGGGGACAAGAAAATTACAGGACTTGATGCAGCAAGCAGGAATTAGAATTAAAGGTGTGCAAAATAAGATAGAACAGATTGTCAAAAGTTGCAGGGTTTGTAAGTTAACAAATGCAGGATAAAATTAGTGGGAATCAGGAAATAGATTAAGGGGAGATATGCCAGGGACATATTGGGAAGTTGATTTCACTGAAGTAAAACCTGGAAAGTATGGGTATAAATATCTATTAGTCTTCGTAGATACTCTTTCAGGAGGGGTCGAAGCATTTCCCCAAGTGAGAAATGGCACAAATAGTGGCTAAAAAGATTTTAGAAGACCTCCTGCCAAGGTATGGATTTCCTGTGATGATAGGGTCAGACAATGGGCCAGCGTTTACTTCACAGGTAAGTCAGGGGCTGGCTTCAGTACTTGGGGCAAATTGGAAACTACATTGTGCTTATCGATCCCAAAGCTCAGGACAGGTAGAAAGAATGAATAGAACTTTATAAGAGACCTTGACTAAATTAACCATGGAGACTGGTGGTAATTGGGTGGCTCTCCTTCCCTATGGCCTATATTGGGTGCATAATTCTCCCTACAAGATGGGACTCACCACTTATGAAATCATGTTCGAGACCCCACCTCCAATACTCCCTAATCTGACTGAATGGCTCCTAAAAGAAGAAAATGTAGATGATTTTGAACTTTTATTTTCCCTCCAGGCCATGCAGAGGGCCCACAGAGAAGTTTGGCCAAAGCTCAAAAGCCTGTACGAGTCAGGCCCGCCTCCTGTTCCTCACAACTTCCACCCAGGTGATTGGGTCCTAGTGAAGTGACACCAACAGAGTAACCTGGAACCACGGTGGAAGGGCCCCTACATGGTCATTTTGACTACACCCGCCGATCTCAAAGTCGATGGCGTCGCCTCCTGGATTCATCACATCCACGTCAATCTGACTGAACCCCTTTCCAACATTGTGCTTCCTGCCCTAGATGACTCTACGTGGAGAGTGGACAGGTCCAAAGACAATCCACTAAAGATCAAGCTTTGCCACCACAGACTGTGACTATGTTCTTACTTTTGCTTTGTTATTTTGCCCTGGCCACAACCGCAGCTGTAGCTCCAGTTTTTGTAGCCACCAACCTCAATCCGCATCAGCCTTATGAAATCACCTGGGAAGTAACCAACCCGGCGGCAAGAGTTCCCAGCCTGACTGTGACTGAATACCACCCTTTATGGACATGGTGGCCTGAACTGCAAGTAGACCTTTGCACTTTAGCAAATGGGGCTTTTTCTGTGGGAACAGGCACTATTAGTATTAATGAAAAATTACACCTAAGTAAACAGGCCCTTTCAGATACAGTTAGTGGGAGAACAAGGAAATTTAACTGTGCTTATGCTCCTGGGAGGGAGGAACTTCAGCATCTCCCCTTCTCTGTGTGTCCTGTTTATTCTCACCAGAAAGAATGTGGAGGGGAAGAATCTTATTTCTGTGCTAAATGGGGATGTGAAACTACAGGGCAGGCTTATTGGATAAAAGCCTTTCATGATTTAATTGAAGTCAAGCGAGGTTAAAAAAGTCTCATGTAACAATAGTTGTAAACCCCTCTTAATCACCTTCACCGATAAGGGAAAGCGGGATAGACAATGGGTAAGAACCCGATCATGGAGGTTACACCTCTATGCTGAGGGACCTGATTTAGGGGTTGCGTTCACTGTTTGGATGATTATAAAGCTTTTCACCCAGTACTTATGGCCTAAACAAATTTTATGCCCTCCAGTCCAAAGAATTCTGGTCATCCCCCCTACCCGAGGTCCAAAAATTATTAAATCAGTTACTAGCTTCCCAAATACCCCACAAACAACCACCCACTCCTTAAGTGCCCCCTACTAAAGGACTAAACAACCCCATGAACAGTCAATTGTAGATCCAATTCAAACAGAAGCTCATCCCCTTCTGAGCCTTTTGTCTTGGTCCTTCCTGGTGCTCAGTGCCACCTACCCTAATTTGACCAGGTCCTGCTGGCTTTGCTATGACACTGTTCCCCTATATTATGAGGGAGTAGCAGTACAAGTGCATGTTACAATCTCCACCAAGCTCCAGGACTGCTGTTGGCAATCTGAACAGTCCCTAACCCTAGAGCAAGTGTCACAGCAAGGGCTCTGTTTTTCTGTGGGAACAGGCACTATTAGTATTAATGAAAAATTACACCTAAGTAAACAGGCCCTTTCAGATACAGTTAGTGGGAGAACAAGGAAATTGTCTTACAGTGCCCCATGCCAGCCGGTCCCTCTGTCACTCGACATGGGGACTCCAACCTGAGGCAGAAAACTCTTTTATAATACCCCACAATGATACCTGGTGGACTTGCTCCTCTGGACTCACCCCTGTGTCCACTGGAGTGTGTTAAAACAGTCAAAGGATTACTGTGTTCTAGTCAGATTGGTTTTGTGGCTAATTTACCATGGGCACCAGAGTTTTATGATGATGATTGAACTAGGATGGGGCATGAAACAGAACCCCATTTGACAAAAATGGGAATGTATTACCGCTCTAACTCTTAATCTGCTGCTCGGGGCTAGCTTGGGAGGGTTAGAAACTGGAGTAGCATCCTTAGTCACACAAAACCAACATTATTCCAATCTAAGAGCAGCAATAGATGCGGATATAGAGCATTTAGAAGATTCAATCTCTCATTTAGAACAATCTTTAACTTCCCTAGCTGAAGTGGTCTTACAAAATAGAAGAGGTTTGGACTTAATATTTTTACAACAAGGAGGTTTTTGTGTTGCCCTAGGAGAAGAATGTTGTTTTTATATAGATCACTCTGGGATAATCAAGGAAAATATGGCAAAAGTCAGAGAAGGACTAAGAAACAGAAAGAAAGAACGGAAAGCTAGTCAGAGTTGGTTTGAATCCTGGTTCAATTTTTCCCCTTGGTTTACTCTGGTGTCCGCTATAGTGGGACCCCTAATATTGTTGCTACTAGCTTTAACTATAGGACTTTGTATAATCAATAAGTTAATTGTCTTTGTTAAAGAAAGAATAAATATGGTACAGCTAATGGTGCTAAAGGCCAAATATCAGCCCATTAAGCAGCAAGAATTAAAACAATAGAGACCCAAGATTGGCTCTCTAAATGTTCTTGGAGAGCGGGGAATGAAAAGAGAGAAAAAGCTTGCACCTGTGTAAATACAAGGCTCTTCCTAAACTGCCTTCAACCCCTCATAAAAGCCGCAAAGAATTTTCATCTCGTCTCTTATCTTATCTGTAAAGGCCAGGTGGCTGACCCAAAAAGAAAACTTAAAGATAATGATAACCCTCATCTCGGAGGTCAGGGTGAATCAGAACTTAAAGTAACATGCTTTGTATACAATTTTATATGTTAACCAATGAAAAAGAACACTACAAAACTTCTTGCCTTTCATTATAAAAACACTGCTAAACAAGGGCTTGGGGCTTCTTAGCATCACCGGTTACTGAGTGCGCGGAGGACCAGGCTCGAGCTTGCTAATAAATGACTCTTTGTTGCTTGCATTGATTGTGGTCTTTGGTGGTCTTTGTGGAGTTTCGAGCCGCTGGGCACAACACCATCATGGACTCAAACTGGGTTGTATGCTTTTACCATTCTTTCAACTAAATGTAAGCACGCATTCACAGAATTAGTTGCTACACTATATGATCCTCTTCAAGAAGAATGAAAAAAAATTAAAAATAGCAAAGTTTCCAAGATCTTTGAAAAAGTCAACAACAGCTTCTTTCTCCAGGAGAAAAATCCCTCCTTTCATCCAAAAATGTGGATTTACACATGTAAAAATGTGTATTTGTACAGACTCTAGGTATATCAGATATGAAATCAATCAATCTTGATACCTTGTCTTTATGATTCTTTATCATACCAAAGGATTAACTGCAAAACTCGATCCTTGTTTCTGTCCAGTAAATCCATGTCAAAAGATGAACCAGGATTTAGAGATGTATGTCACTTTTTAACTTCTCCTTCTTTTCAAATTACAACAAATATTTGGAATTTACTGCTGCAGTCTCAAATATGCTTATAATAGTGGCCAAAACAGGAAGACATTTTTTAAAAACCCTGAACTCATCCACACTTTCCATTTGTTAGTCTTCTTGTTGGGAGTAAAAGGCAAAGTATTCACAAATACCATGACTTAAGTACCTGTTTCAAATTACACATCGGTCTTCGGCTTGCAAAATAATTTTTTGACAATTAAGCAAGTTGCAGAAAACCCATATCACTTGCATTTTTCTTCCTGGAGAGGTCAGCAGGATAACTGCATCCTAAGGTCTTCCTTCTGTGTTGAATATGAAAAGTGAAACAAAAGAAAAGCAGTTTCTTTCATTCCAAACCATGGAGGTAATGTGTAGAAAGGTATCCATATTTCAGTAGGGAAAGTTGCTGGATAAAAGAAGCAGGATACACACTCTAGAAGACAACATAGAAATACCCACCACATCCTGAGTTCAAAATTTTGTTGAGATAAATAGAAAAGCACCTAAATATCAGGAAAGTGTTCATCCTGTGTGATCAGGATTCTTGCATGGTCCAGCAGATACAATTGGCTTCCCAGGGGCCTGTCAGTCCCCAAACCAGAAGCCAAATGGCCAGATGCCCCTCCTCTCCACACTGCACCATCTTTACCCTGCACTCTTGACAGCTCTACTTCCAAGATTTTCTTAAAACCCTGTGTTCTCCAGAAACTGCTCCAGGAAACAGCAAGATCTCCCCTTCATCCTATTTCCCAAAGGATACATCAGCACTCTGGGCTTACAACCATTTCCTATACTGAAGAGGATTACACCATTTCACAAGAGCATTACTTTCCAATTAACTATAAATCTCTGACAATAAAGACTACTTCAAGTATCATCTGTCTATCTAAAGGAACTTAGGGTACTATAAAATCAAAATGAGCTCTCTAAGATATTTGCTGGATTGGATTACCTCAGCTCTTCAAACATGATCCAAGAGAGAGACCTACTATTCCAATTACACTATGATCCATCCTTCTCCATAACTGAGAAACTTGAAATACTTACTGATAAATAGTAGGAACCACACACTCAGTCCTACAAGTGATAAAGAATATACGTCAGGTTTTACATGGGACAATCACTAAGTATAAGGTGATTCTGAATTATTTAAATGCTATTAAGAATATGAAAATTATGCCTAAAATAGTAGAAATTTGTAATAAAAAATAAAAACATAAATTATATACTTAAATCAAGTTTAGAAAACACATTATTCCATATTATCTCAATTTAAAAGTTTGTTAAGTTTGATCATTGAAGACATTTTTGTATATATGTAAGCACTTGGTCAATTACACTAATGTATGAATAAAACTACTAGTGATGTGTCAATATGGTCTTAGGTTTCAAATCAAATCATAACTGACATACAAGAAAAAAGACAGTTTATATTATTGCTAAATATGGAAAGACTGAATCTTTCTTAAGACAGGTAATAACAATTACAGCTTACATTTCTTATTAACCATGTGTCAAGTACTGATGACTGAGAATTAACCTGTTTTCTTATCTGCAATATGATATATTACATATCTTATAAAGTTGTGTGAGGAGTAAACCAGAAATAAAAAAAAAAAAAAAACTCTTGAGATTTGCAACAGGTAAGTGGTCAGCATAACAGCTACTATTGTTACCACTTGGGACAGTTCAACTAGCCAGTATTATTGTTACCACCAAGAACAAGACTGGGGCTGGTCAAGACAGAAGCATCAAAGACAAGACCCACACTTGGGTAGTGGACCATGACAAGAGTGTATTTGATACTACTACCTTAGGGCTTTGTAATTAAGAGCCCACATGTCAAATCATAGGCATTAAATGTGAAATTCAATTTTAGAGTCAAATCAGAGAATGTGTCCTTGACTTTGAAAGAAACATGTCCTTATTCTGAAACTTGGTGAGTTGCAAATGATGACTTGGCCAATGTATACTTGGATCACAGTGTTCTAAGACTTCTCAAAGACATCTTACATAATAGTTGGGAGACTTTAGCACAAGAACAGATAAGAGAAATTTATATGGACAGGAATAGGAAGTAAATGATGTCTTCAAGGTCCCTTAGAACAACACAAACAATGAGCTCTATAGACAACTAGGGAATCTGCTTTTTGCAGTCATTGAATGCTGAGCCCCTATAAGAAAGATGACAAGTCAGGTAAGCTTCACTGATTTTGGACTAATTTAAATAGATGCAAAACACTGTTTTTAAAATGTAATGAAAGGCTAAGAGCATAAGATATTTTAAATTAGATAAATTTTAACATAATTGGCAAAGAAAAAAATCTTCCAGACTTACAGTACCTGTCTGCTCTGCAACATCTACTTTTACATCATTAACCTCAAGATCTTCTTCTCCATTCAGCAAAACTTTCCCATTTTGGTTGAAGATTTTGACAAGCAGGACAGTACAGCGCATAACTAAAATATAGTTTAAAAACAAGAGGCTAAGTGCTCTCATGATTACTAATCTTGGAATAAAACAAAATTATGAAGAATATTTTAATAATATTTTAGTTGTAGATGGACACAATACACCTATATTTATTTTTATGTGGTGCTGAGGATTGAACTGAGTGCCTCATGCATGCTAGGCAAGCACTCTATCTCTGACCTACAACCCCAACTGAAGAATATTTTAAACATATAATTCATTAAGAATATTCACACTAAAAACTAAAAATAAAGTGGTCAATTTTATGCACATGAAAACATATCTATGGGTCTAACAATCTGAATATTAAGAAATTGAATTAAGGATCATAACCATCCAAAATAAAGCAAACCTGAGAGTAAATTTTTAAAGACACAAGGGGCTTATGAAATAAAACTCTTTAAAAATGCTTGAATTTTTCTACAACCATGTGGCCACGAGAAAGCTGAAGACTTTTTTTGAAGTTTACCATTTTAACAATTTTATACTGCAGAGTAAAATGTAAGGCGTGGTTAAAATAGAAAGTATCCTGGGCTATGGTGAATGAGGAAATACAAGTTCCAACTTAAGGCAGCTACTACTACTATGCAGCAGGATTGCCACAGGGATGGCAGGTCTAGGAAGGAAAACTATTCATATTAAAAGAAGCTAGAAAAAATAAAATAAAAAAGAAGATAGAGACCTGCATTATTATATAAAAATATCATTTCAAAACCTAACTTCCACACAAATACTAAAGCCAGTCAGTTTCCAAGACCCTGGGTTTACATATTCTGGGACCAAAAATACTAGCATTTTAATGACATTCACAATCATCCAGGTTCTAATTTTTTCCTAGAATTTTGCTTTTCTACTTTAGATTGTAATTTCCCTCAGCTTATAGTACCAGAATAAATGAAGCCCATACATGTAAAAAATAAGAATACAATTTCTGTATTGACATTTTCTTGTTTTAGGGAAAATTTCAAAAACAGGACTGCAGAATAAAGCAAACTAGTAATATATATAAAACTCAAACTCCTTAATAATAAATTACATCACAATGAATATATCTCTATAGCAACTTCTGATCAGGAATAGATTAACTGAAAATAATTTACTTGCAATTAAAAGCACACTGTTAAGAAAATTAATTCATTTTTCTTTACTTCTTTTCTTCTTTTCTTTTCTTTTTCTTTTTTTTTTTTGGTATCAGGTATAGGGATTGCTTCAGCCTCCTGAGTGGCAGGGATTACAGGTCTGTCCCATCCTGTTCAGCAATCCTTTCTTTTTTTCTAATGTATTATATCTTGTTTTTTTAAAGATTTGTTGAATCTTAAATATTTAGTCAAGGACAAAGAAGGAAACACTTCTAAAATTTCTTTTTTTTCTCAATAACTTTTTTTTAATTGTAAACAAATGGGATACCTGTTGATTCTCTGTACATGGAGTAAAGGCATACCATTTGTGTAATCATAAATTTACATAGGGTAATGTTGGTTGATATATTATGTTATTTTTCCCTTCTCCCCACCCCTCCCACCCCTCTTTTCCCTCTATAAGGTCCTTCCTTCCCCCATTCTTGCCCCCTCCCTAACCCAAACTCTAACTCTAAAACTAACCCCTCCCACACCCCATTATGTATCATCATCCACTTATCAGCGAGATCATTCTTCCTTTGGCTTTTTGAGATCGGCTTATCTCACTTAGCATGATAATCTCTAATTTCATCCATTTGCCTGCAAATGCCATAATTTTATCATTCTTTATGGCTGAGTAATATTCCATTGTATATGTATGCTACAGTTTCTTTATCCATTCATCAACTGAAGGGCATCTAGGTTGGTTCCACAATTTGGTTATGGTGAATTGAGCAGCAATGAACATTGATGTGACTGTATCTCTGTAGTATGCTGATTGTATGTCCTTTGGGTATAGGCCAAGGAGTGGGATAGCTGGGTCAAATGGGGGTTCCATTCCAAGTTTTCTAAGGAATCTCCACACTGCTTTCCAAAATGACTGCACTAATTTGCAATCCCACCAGCAATATATGTGTGTACCTTTCTCCCCACATCCTCGCCAACACCTGTTGTTGCTTGTATTCTTGATAATCACCATTCTAATTGGGGTGAGATGGAATCTTAGGATGGTTTTGATTTGCATTTCTCTTATTACTAGAGATGTTGAACACTTTTCCATATGTTTGTTGATTGCTTGTAGGTCTTCTTCTGTGAAGTGTCTGTTCATTTCCTTAGACCATTTGTCAATTGGGTTATTTGTAATCTTGGTGTTGAGGTTTTTGAGTTCGTTATAGATTCTGGAGATAAGTGCTCTATCTGAAGTATGATTGCAAAGATTTTCTCCCACTCTGTAGGCTCTTTCTTCGCATTGCTGATAGTTTTCTTTGCTGAGAGAAAGCTTTTTAGTTTGAATCTATCCCATTTATTGATTCTTGCTTTTATTTCTTGTGCTCTGGGAGTCCTGTTGAGGAAGTCTGGTCCTAAGCCGACATGTTGAAGCTCTTGACCTACTTTTTCTTCTATAAGATGCAGGGTCTCTGGTCTGATTCCGAGATCCTTAATCCATTTTGTGTTTAGTTTCATCCATGGTGAGAGATATGGGTTTAGTTTGATTCTGTTGCATATGGATTTCCAATTTTCCCAGCACCATTGATTGAAGAGGCTATCTTTTCTCCATTGCATATTTTTGGACCCTTTCTCTAGTATGAGAAAATTGTATTTATTTGGGTTTGTGTCCATGTCCTCTATTCTGTCCCATTGATCTACCTGTCTATATTGGTGCCAATACCATGCCGTTTTTGTTACTATTCCTCTGTAGTACAGTTGAAGCTCTGGTATTGCGATACCCCCTGCTTCACTCTTTCTGCTAAGAATAGCTTTAGATATTCTGGGTTTCTTATTCTTCCAGATGAATTTCATGATTGCTTGCTCTATTTCTGTAAGGTACATCATTGGGATTTTAATTGCAATTGCATTGAATCTTTATATCACTTTTTGTAGTATGCCCATTTTGACAATATTAATTCTGCCTATCCAAGAACATGGGAGATCTTTCCATGTTCTAAGGTGTTCTTTAATTTCTTTCTTTAGTGTTCTGTAGTTCTCATTGTAGAGGTCTTTCAACACTTTTGTGAGATTGATTCCCAAGTATTTCATTTTTTTTGAGGCTATTGTGAATGGGGTAGTTTTTCTAACTTCTCTTTCTGAAGATTCATCACTTATGTATAAAAATGCATTAGATTTATGAGTATTGATCTTGTAACCTGTTACTTTACTGAATTCACTTATGAGTTCTAAAAGTTTTCTGGTGGAATTTCCTGGTTCCTCTAATTATATAATCATATCATCAGCTAATAGGGATAGTTTTAATTCTTCTTTACCTATTCGTATCCCTTTAATTTCTTTGGTCTGTCTAATTGCTCTGGGTAGAGTTTCAAGGATGATATGGAATAGGAGTGGTGAAAGAGGGCATCCCTGCCTTGTTCCAGATTTTAGGGGGAATGCTTTCAGTTTTTCACCATTTAGAATGATAATAGCCATTGATTTAGCATAGATGGCCTTACAATGTTAAGGAATATTCCCACTATCCCTACTTTTTCTAGTTCTTTGAGCATGAAGGGGTGCTGTATTTTATCAAATGCTTTTTCTGCATCTATCGAAATAATCATGTGATTCTTGACTTTAAGTCTGTTGATATGGTGAATTACATTTATTGATTTCCTGATGTTGAACTAACCTTGCATCCCTGGGACGAAACCCACTTGATCATGGCGCACTATCTTTTTAATATGTTTTTGTATGAGATTTGCTAAAATTTTGTTGAGAATTTTTGCGTCAATGTTCATTAAGGATATTGGGCTAAAATTTTCTGTCCTCGATGTGTCTCTGTGTAGTTTAGGTATCAGAGTGATATTGGCTTCATAGAATGAGTTTGGGAGAGTTGCTTCCTCTTCTATTTCATGGAATACTTTGAGAAGTATTGGAATGCGCTCTTCTTTAAATGTTTTGTAGAACTCGGCTGAGAATCCATCAGGTCCTGGGCTTTTCTTTGTTGGTAGACTTTTGAAGACTTCTTCTATTGCATTATTTGAAGTTGTTCTATTTAAATTGTGCATGTCCTCCTCATTTAGTTTAGGCAATTCAAATGTCTCTAGAAACTTGTTGATATCTTCAAAATTTTCTATTTTGTTGGAGTATACATTTTCAAAATAGCTTCTAATTATGTTTTGTATTTCAATCGTGTCTGTTGTGATATTTCCTTGTTCATTCCGAATTTTGGTGATTTGGATTTTCTCTCATCTTCTCTTTGTTAGTGTGGCCTTGGGTTTATTAATTTTGTTTATTTTTTCAAAGAACCAACTATTTATTTTGTCAATTTTTTGTATTGTTTCTTTTGTTTCAATTTCATTGATTTCAGCTCTGAGTTTAACTATTTCCTGTCTTCTACTACTTTTGGTGTTTGTCTGTTCTTCTTTTTCTAGGGCTTTGAACTGTAGTGTTAGGTCATTTATTTGATAAGTTTTACTTCTTTTATTGAATGCACTCCATGAAATAAATTTTCCTCTAAGTACTGCTTTCATAGTGTACCAGAGATTTTGATATGATGTTTCTTTGTTCTCATTTACCTCTAAGAATTTTTTAATTTCCTTCCTAATATCTTCTGTTATCCATTCATCATATAATAGCATATAGTTTAATCTCCAGGTGTTGGAGTAATTTCTGTTTTTTACTCTTTCATTTATTTCTAATTTGAATCCATTATGATATGATAGAATACAAGGTAGTGTCTCTATCTTCTTGTATTTGCTAACATTAGCTTTGTGGCATAATATATGGTCTACATAGAGAATGATCCATGTGCTGCTGAGAAGAAAGTGTATTCACTCTTCGTTGGATGGTATATGCTACAAATGTCCTTTAAGTGTAAATTATTGATTGTGTTATTGAGTTCTGTGGTTTCTTTGTTCAGTTTTTGTTTGGAAGATCTGTCCAGTGGTGAGAGAGGCATGTTAAAATCACCTAGTATTATTGTATTATTGTCTATTTGTTTTCTGAGATTGAGAAGGATTTGTTTGACATACATGGATGAGCCACTGTTCGGGGCATACATATTTATGATTGTTATGTCTTGCTGATTTATGATTCCCTTAAGCAGTATGAAATGTTCTTCTTTATCCCTTCTGACTAACTTTGGCTTGAAGCCCACATTATGTGAAATGAGGATAGATACTCCAGCTTTTTTGATGAGTCCATGTGCATGGTATGTTTTTTCCCATCCTTTCACCTTTAGTCTATAGTATCTCTTTCTATGAGGTGAGTCTCTTGTAGGCAACATATAGTTGGATCTTTCTTTTTGATGCAATCTGCCAGTCTATGTCTTTTGATTGATGAATTCAGGCCATTAATATCAGGGTTATTATTGAGATATATTTTATATTCCCAATCTTTTGATTCATTTTATTCATTTATTTGTGTATTTTTGACACGACTTAGTTCCTCTTTATTTGAGAGTTCCTTTAGGATAGCTCCTCCCTTTGCTGATTTGCTTCTTTGATTTTCACCTCTTCCTCATGGAATATTTTGCTGAGAATGTTCTGTAATGCTGGCTTTCTTTTTGTATATTCTTTTAGCTTTTGTTTATCATGGAAGGATTTTATTTCATCGTCAAATTTGAAGGTAAGTTTTGCTGGGTATACGATTTTTGGTTGGCATCCATTTTCTTTCAGGGCTTGAAAAATGTTGTTCCATGCCCTTCTAGCATTTAAGGTCGAATTGAAAAATCTGCTGATATCCTTATTGGTTTCCCCCTGAATGTAATTTGGTTCTTTTCTCTTACAGCCTTTAAAATTCTGTCTTTTTTTTGTATCTTAGGTATTTTTATTATAATGTGTCTTGGTGTGGATCTGTTGTAATTTTGTGTATTTGGAGTTCTATAAGCCTCTTGAACTTGATTTTCCATTTCATTCTTCAGATTTGGGAAATTTTCTGAACTTATTTCACTGAATAGATTGTTCATTCCTTTGGTTTGTTTCTCTAAGCCTTCCTCAATCCCAATATTTCTTAAATTTGACCTTTTCATGATATCCCATAGTTCTTGGAGATTCTGTTCATGATTTCTTACCATCTTGTCTGTTCGTTCAACTTTGTTTTCAAGGTTAAATATTTTGCCTTCAATATCTGAGGTTCTGTTTTCCAGATGTTGTGTACTATTGGTTGTGCTTTCTATGGCATTTTTAATTTGGTTTATTGTTTTCTTCATTTCAAGGATCTCTGTTTTTTTTTCAATATCTCTAACTCTTTATTGAAATGATCTTTTGCTTTCTGTATTTCCTCTTATAACTGTCGATTGGTGTGTTCATTCAATGCCTGCATTTGCTTTTGCATTTCATCGTTTGCTTCCCTTATCATGTTAATTATGTACATTCTGAACTCCCTTTCTGTCATTTCTTCTGCCATGATGTCGTTGAATTTTATTGTTGTAACATCTAGATTTGTTTGAGGCATTTTCTTCCCTTGTTTTCTCATGTCGTTCAGGTATCAGTGGACTGCTGAGATGTTGCAGATTTCCTCTATTGACTTATAATGTCCCTGTAGATTGCTAGTATATCCCCTCTTATCCTTCAGTAGACTGAAGTCTTGGAGGAATTTGATAATGTAGTGCTCCCCAAGGAAGCTGTCTCTCTTGGGGTGGTGGCCTTCAGATGGTGTATATTCCATGCTAGTGGGCAAAGGTGCCTCCACTTGTTGACCAATGGTCAACCAAAGGGGAACTAGGCTGAGGGGTGAGGTAAGACCTGTTTGTGCCTGTGTCTCTGGTTTTATTGTCCTTGTGGGAAAACTTCACCAGGCGGGGAAGACTCACCCAGTGAGGAGGTCTCGCTGGTCAGTTCCCCTTCTGGAGGTTCCCCTCAGTCCACAACTACCGCCTGGGCAAGGCAGTTTTCCCAGGTAACTTTCCAAGGGGCCCAGACCTACCTCCTGGACCTGGGAGCCCTGCCCTTCACAGATGAGTCTCCTTAGGCTGCTCCTCCTCAGAGAAGCTGCCCGCAGTCCTGGAACCTTCCCTCCACCCCTCAGCTTGTCTCTGTTTAGCTCTTCCACCAAGAAGCTGCCTAGGTCCCCGGACCGTGCTTTACACCTGATTGCCTGGCTATGTGACCCTTCTTCTGAGCAGTCACCTGGAGCCTCATACAGATACTCCAAGCCCCAGCGACCTGCCGCACACCTCTTCCTTCAGGCAGTCACCCAGTGTTCTGTGTGGTGCTTGGAGACCAAGCAACTCACTGTGCCCCTCTTCCTCCTCAGAGCAGCCCCCCTCCTGTTGTTCAGGAGGTTGCTCTGAGTCAAAACAGCTAACCGCCCAGCTCTTCCTCTGGCAGCTGCCGGAGCCCTGGTGGGTTGCTCCGAAACCAAGCATTGTGCTGAGCGGCCTCCTCTGAAAAGTTCCCAGCTGTCCGTGTTCACTGCTCCAGCCAGGGTGGGAGAGGTATCTTGCCGCCTGTGCATGGCACACTTCTCAGGCAACGTTCCCAGGGGCCCAGAGCTATCTCCTCGGCCTGGGAACCTCACCCTTTGCAGACGAGTCTCCTTAGGCTGCCTCTCCTCAGAGAGTCTGCCCGCAGTCCTGGAACCTTTGCTATGCCCCTCAGCTTGTATCTGCAGCTCTTCCACTGAAAAGCCGCCTAGGTTCTGGGACCCTGCTCTGCACCTAATCACCTGCCTATGCGGCTCCTCCTCTGGGCAGCCGCCAAAGCCTGGTGGGTTACTCTGAAACCAAGCACTGTGCTGAGCGGCTTCCTATGCAAAGTTCCCAGTTGTCCATGTTTACCGCTCCAGCAGGGGGAGGGGCTTCTTGCCGGACAACTCTACTTCACAATGTTCCCTACATTCCGGGACTACTGCGCCATCCCAGACACCTCTCCAATGGGAGACTCACCTGGTGGCTTTGAGTTGGTCCCAAGTCTCTCAATATCTCCTCTTTTGAATTCTGAGTCCTGGAACAACATGAAATGCAGATGCCCTCTTGTCCGCCATCTTGAAACACCAATGAGTCTGTCCTGAGAAGTTTCACAGAAAACAAAGAGAGAAAGATCTTCCCTCCTTTGTTCAGCAGGCAGCCAGCTCTTCTAAAATTTCTAATAGATGCTCTAATTTGGATTTAGCTCATTGTCAGTGTATTTTGTTTGTTGTTTTCTCCTTAATACCTCTTCTGATTCCATATTTACTGTTTGAAAAAATGAATTAAAAATATCAAAGTAACATTTGACTATTTTGCATATAAATTCATAAGCTCTACTGCTTAACATATTGTTTATATAATTAAATATTTTACATGTCCAAATCTAAAAAAAGCTACTGATGAAAAAAAAAAGTACTTCCACTGGTTATATTTCCCCTCCTCAACAGCTTCAACAACAGAGTATGTGCATAATAAACATTTTCCCCTATTTTATTTTTGTTTTTATGTTTTATGAATTCAAAATTTAGTTACTGTCTTCTGGGTTCTCCCTAAGGGATGTCCACACCACTTGCTTCCTTAATTGCCAACTTACTTTATCCATGATCCAGGAAAATACCTGAGTCTTGTTAAAGAAGCAGGTGTTCTAACAATTATTGCATGCTTATTTTGGTGGCCCAAAGAAACCCAATATACCAATATCTGGCCAGATAAATTAGGCATGTGTCTAATGGGATAATAGTAAGTATTATTAGGGAATTAAATACAATAATGCATTTAAAGGTTATTGTAGTGTGTAGTATACAGGTCATATTTAATAATGGTTGTTTTGGTTAATATCAGTTACACCACTCTTTTTAGTCATACTACCACCACCAACTATTTAGCATCTAAAACAAAGGCATTTATTTCCTATGGCATAAAAAAGGACTTTAAGGTAGAACTACCACACAAGACACAGAGTTTTGTTCAAATTACTATAACCTAATGCTCTTAAGAGTTTGTAATAATTAAAGTAATAATTCCTTAATGCAATATCACGGAGGCCAAGGAATCACGACGCAAGGATTCTCTACATTTTGAATACACAATGGAAAAATGAGAGGAGAAGAGAGAGTGTATGGAGGGGTGCACAAATATTTTTAAATAACCCTATTTCAACTTAGCATATTCAACAAAAAGTCCCAAATTCCAACACCACAAATGGATGTTTCTTAAGGATAAACAAAAACTAGAGATTGTGCTCAATATTCTCTTCTGTAAACTTAGAGAAAATAAACCTGGATGTCCATCTATAAAGGATGATTCTAAAATAAAGAATAAGGGAACTAGTCAGACTCCACCCCCACCCCCCATGACGCTGGAATCCCAATCTCAAAGCCCTGAAGAAAAGTTAAGAGAGAATTTGATGGTGCACAAATTCTTTGGCGCACCACAGCACTAGAAAAGAAACACTGGAACACAGTGCAGAAGAAAAGAAGCCGGAGGAGTTGAGGCACCTGCTCAGGGACTGGGAACAAAGTCCCAGGTAAGCTGAGGCCTGCCTGAGGAAGAGGGGATGAGGTCAGGTAAGCAGGCTCCAAGGGGACCGAACGGCATCACAGGACAAACACCCCACTCTCACAATTCTATCATCCATTTTCCTTCCAGCAATTCCCTCCAGTTCTCCTCCGTGATGACACACATCACTCTGTTGCCCGTGGGGGTCACAGAAGTCCCAGAAGCAACAGCACCAACACCGTCAGAGAAACCAGGAGACCACTGAAGGACTCCATGTCCGCCTGTCGCCACCACCCAGAGGCTCCCGCAGCCTTGCCTCACTTCCGCGCTGGTCCTTAGTTCTGCTCTTGCGCTTGGTGGTTCCGTGAGGCCCAATCGCCCAGTGCAAACTCAGTGAGCATGAGCAGACCCTGCTCCCAGTGGGTGCTGGAGGGGGGAAATAGGCAAGCCATTAGACTTTAGTGCTCATGACAGATACTTTTTTTTTTTTATCTCTGGGACTTGCCTATTTGTACACTAAAAGCAAACTGCATAGAAATATGAAAGTAAGGTCATTTAATATGTTTAAATTGCTAATTGTATCAGAAGAAATTTCTGATGCTAATTATTTTAGAATTTGTATTTTTGGGGGGTGCAAAAAATTTATAAACAGACCATGGTGATGATAAAAATAGGATGTTTCAAATTTCAATTTTTTTTTCAAAACTTAATAAACTTTTATATGAGAATTGACATTATTTAATTTTAATTTTCATATTGAATCATAATAATGTTTATACTTTGGCACAGTAATTTTTAGTCCTGAGACTCAGTTTGTAAAAATTAATCCTAAAGATGAAACAGCCATATTATTAGAGGTATTTACATATACTAAAAAAAAATACATAGTTCTAGCAGTAGAAAAATGGTTGAACCACAACTTATTACTTATGGAATATAATTCAATAATTAATATTTTTAAATATGTGAGTGTAAAATTTTCTGATAAATGACAAAAATGAACTCTAGTTTTTTTATAACCATTTTTAACAACAAACAATGCAAAACGTTATATATAAAAAAAGGACATTTCTAAAAATAGGAAAATACTATCCCTGTTAGGATAAAAGAAATTTAGGAATGTATTTTGCCCATGTGCTCAATTTTTTTTTGTTTCCCAAATTAACTTCAGTAAGCTTGTAATAAAAATATTTTTATTGACTTTGTTCTTAATTAAGTACCTTTTCATTGCAGTAAAATTCTATTAAATCATTTTAATGAGTTCATTTTAAACTAAGAAAGATTAAGGTATTCAATTTATGTAGTTACCTGATGTAAATATCTGAATTATTAGTAATGTTATGCCTATAGTATTATTGGAACTGTGAAACTTAGAAACATTACTTGCTCTGAAAAGAATTAAAATTTTCTATTCTATTATTTTTATCAGTAGCTCATTTTGAGGTTGCAGCTACTATAACAAAGTGAAAATCTTTCATTGGCACATCTTATTGGTAAGACATTATTGTGATTCATAATTTTTGTCTCTTCATGTTTCGTGATCAACCTCCATCCTTAGTAATTCCAGATACTGATAAAATAATCTTTCTAAAATGCTATTTTAGTTATTGACAGATCATTGGAATATAATAGGAGCCATAATAATAACCCTTTGTATGTAAAATAATTTATTTATTGTTATAGAATTTGACAATGCATGTAAAAGATTGGATTCCTTAATATGCAGATAATTTAGATAGTGTATTATTCAGAAATTAAAGTAGTTCCATATTTCATAACTAATGTTGAAAGAGGCATCAGTAGCTATCTACTTTTAGAGTTGAAGAAGCTTTCCTGGCATGAAACTTTTAAGGGAACAATTGAATAATTTTACATGAAATTTTTAAAAATGCATGTTTGACACCTTAAAATTTAAGTGAAAAAACAGAAATACTGGCGAAAATATGCCAAACTATGCTTAATATCTTTAATATATGAGTTCTTATAAGTCAATAGAATATTTCATTAGAGGGAGAGTTATTAACATAACACATACACAGAGTCATAAAATATGAAAATGTTTCCCTTGATGAACATGAACAAAAACAAAAATTAATTAAACATTGACATTCTTTTTTATCAAATTGGAAACCATCTGGAATCACAAATAATCTCCTCTATCACTAAATATTTGACAATAAAAATTAAGATTGGTAGAAAATTTTCACAGAAACTTAAATCAATTTTCATGTATTATGAGTTTGTCAGGATAAACCTAACTACTGTGTATAAACTTAAAGATCTAATAATAAATAAATAAGCCTGTATCATTGCAAGCTCAATTGTGAATGATGAAGCAAACTGAATACTTTATTCAAAGTGTATATACCTAGCCCAGAATAAACTGTTGCTTCTCTGGAAAAAATTAAATAAGTGGAGAGCAAAGGAATTTTGAAGAGTAATTTAGCTGTGAAGTTTTTTGTAAACCATAAACAAATTTTTTGTTTTTTTAAATTTTTTAATATTTGGTAATAAGAACTGAAACCAGGGGTGCTTTACACTTGAGATACCTCCTGGAATTATATACACCTTTCAATTCAAAGGAATAATATGCTGAATATTAAAAATTATGTTGTAAAAGATGAATAGTCAATGGAGTTTATGGCAGATTACTAATCAAAATGTCAAGATTAAGCCAGATGCAGTGGTGCACACCTGTAATCCCAGTAGCTTGGGAGACTGAGACAGGAGGATTGCAAATTCAAAGCCAGCCTCAGCAAAATTGAGGTGCTAAGCATCTCAGTGAGACACTGTCTCTAAATAAAATACAAAAAATAGGGTTGGGGATGTGACTCCGTGGTAGGGTACCTTTGAATTCAACCCCTGGTACAAAAAAAGAAAAAAAAAATCAAGATTAAAATTAATATACACAAGGTAATTTAAAAGTTGTGTTTTATAAAAGACATGTCTAAGAAAGACATATAAATGAGAATGTGTGAAAGAGTGACTCTTTGCTTGAGATTGTGCTTCACTTGTTTTTCATGTATTCCAAATTCTATTCAGTTACCATGTACTGCTTTTAAGAACAGGAAGGCACAAATAAATGTTATGTGAAAGCACAGGTAAGTTAGGTTATCTATAGATTTCCTTTCAGTACAATGCATTTCCCTCCTTAGCAACTTTTTGTAACTATCTTCTGTTGTAAACAGTCTTCTCCAGTCGAAATTTTCTATTTTTGTACCCTGATAATACCATGTGAAATACTGTCACTTTAGTTGTATTTGTTATCTCTTCAGGAACCTCTTCTCCTTTTTTTATTTTAAGTTCTCTCCATTGCAAAAAGTGATAGTCTGTGGTGAGCCGCCTTGCCACCATGATAAGATGGCGCTGGCTTCCTGAAGTGCTTTCTAGGTAAACAAGCCCATATTTGGTTGAGCTAACTGTTGCAAATGGGAGCACCTATGAACACAGGCCAAGTGGCAGGAGTAGATTGGCTATTGCAAGAGTATAAAAGTGTATGAATTCAGCTCAAGAGGAAGAAGAAGAAAAACCATGGTTTTATAATATTAAGGTCCTGATTAAACTGCTGAAGGAAGATTCCTGTGTCGTGCTTTCTTGCGGGCGAGGGACACGACAAGTGGTGCCGAAACCCGGGAATCAGAACTTTCAGTGGTCAGGGGGTGCACCGGTGTGTACCACAGGTAAATGGGGTCTGTGGACTAGGATTTAATCGACTTTGTATAGTCAATCAGCAAAGGTTAGTCTGTGGACTAGGATTTATTCGACTTTGTATAGTCGATCAGCAAAGGTTAGTCTGTGGACTAGGATTTAATCGACTTTGCATAGTCGATCAACAAAGATTTAATCGACGTCGATCAACAAAGAAAAATATTTTGTTTTCACTTTCATTCTGCTTGCTCTGAATGCTGCTTTCATTATGGGCAATTCTCCATCTAGTTCATTAGTACAGTCTTTAGATTTTTTGTTGCTCTCTAAAGAGCTCAAGGTTAAACGCAGTACTTTACAAACATTCCTTGTAAGAATTGATAAAGCAGCCCCATGGTTTGCTGTCTCCGGAAGCTTGACTCCTGCCAGCTGGGATAAGTTGGGAAAAGATTTGGATTTCCTTCAGGAGCAGGGACAATTGGAGAAAGGGGTGATACCGCTATGGAAATTAATAAAAGGATGTATTCTTGATGGTAGATGTCAGGAAGCTATTCATAAAGGACAGGAAGTTCTTGAACAACTACATGAGGAGAAGTCCGAGGATTCTATGAATACTTCCAGTAAACATAGTGCAGGAGAGCAGGTTTATGGAACTATTCCAAAGAGGAGACTGTACCCAGATTTAAAAGCCCTTAGAACACCAGAAGAAACAGGGGAGTCAGAATCAGATGGTGATGAGAAAGTGAAAGAGCTAACGCAGCACTTACGGAAGGTAAAGATAAAAGAAGGGGGAACTAAGAGGCAAAAAGATTTTAGACAAAAGGACTATGAGGAAGAACAGAAGCCAGCTCTAGCCTATGATCCTCCCCCATATGTGGGAGGGGTTCCGAGCACGGGTAGAACTTTTAACTCTGCAGCTTGGAGGGCTGCCCATGTAGAGCTGGGGTTTGCCTGTCCTATATTCCATGACAATAATGGGGGAAAGTATCAAGAACCCATAGAATTTAAAATGATAAAGAATATAGCAGAATCTGTCCGCACTTATGGTGTGGATGCTGCTTTTACTATCGCCCAAATAGAGGGGCTCAATAGATTCTTCATGACCCCCTCGGAGTGGGCCAGTTTAGTGAAAGCTTGTGTTTCCCCGGGTAAATATTTAGACTGGAGAGCCTTCGTGTTAGAGGGGGTCAATGAACAGGCTGCACACAACCAAGCTATGGGCAAACCTGCCTGGGATGTGGATATGCTTCTGGGGCAAAGTAAATTTGCCAATCAGCAAACAGGCTTTCCATTAGAGGTTTATGAACAAATTAATAAGATCTGCATTGCTGCCTGGAAAGCACTTCCTAATAAAGGAGAGGTGCGAGGTAACTTAACAAAAATTGTCCAAGGCCCCACAGAAGCTTTTTCAGATTTTGTGGCTAGAATGGTAGATACAGCAGGGAAGATCTTCGGGGATGCTAATGTAGCTATGCCTTTAATTAAACAATTAGTATATGAACAATGTACAATAGAATGCAGAAATGCTATTAATCCATTTAAAAACAAAGACATAGAGGCATGGATGAAAGCTTGTAGAGAAATAGGTGGCCCATTAACAAATGCAGGCTTAGCCGCTGCCTTCCTTCACATGGAAGGACTATTAAAGGCTTTATTAAAGGCTAATGGAGCACCTTTAGAGGTTTCCTCAGCTAGGAAGTTTTTAAAAGCTGTAGAAGACAAAGCCCCTTGGTTTTTAGATAAGGGCTTGTTGGATCAAGAGAAACTATCACAAGAGACAGAAAAAGGCCCCCCTCCTGATCCCTTCCACGCAGCTCCATGGCCACCTAGGGAGGGAACACCCATGTCCTTGAAGCAGTCCTCCCCCTAGGCAGAGAGCTCGGCATCTCCATTCCTCAAAAGTAGTAAGAAATAATGTTTTGTGATTTTCTGCATTCAAACCTAACTTGATTTCTCAACCAGGAAGATAAAGGGTTAAAAAGTACTGGGTGATCCTCCCTCCCCCCTGCCTGGCCTTGCTGAAGCCTGCATTGGAATGTAAACTGCAACAGTCTCAGCGGGAAAGGGGGGTAACCTGAAGATAAGAAAAAGAAAACAAAAGGGTGTCTGTTTTAAACTTCTGGACTGCTACACAGAATTAACTCATTTTCCAGGATTCTTGTTTTGTTTTGTTTTTCTTTAATGCTGTATTTTTGAGCTCATAATTTTGATCTTGCATACCTAGGTTAATGATTGTTTTTCTCTTTTTGATCAGTTCTATTTTTTATTCAACTAAAGTTTTTGAACATCTGTTACATTACAATGGAGATTCACCTATAAAGTTACAAGGCCTTTGATTTTGTGTTATTTCTATGTCGTGCTGTCTGGTGTCATGTCTTGTCTGCATCAAAACTGAGCGCTCCTAAAATTAAAATTTAAAAATGGATCCAAATACTTTTATTCACGTGATTTAAAAAAGGGTTCAATTTAAATTGAGTAAACTAATAAAAGTGAAATGTCTTTAAAAAATAACTTACAAGTCTTTAGGTGGTCAAACTAATGGAATGTTGATGTTAAACAATGTCTAATATCAATTTTTTCTAGGACTTTTCTTCAACAGGAAAGAGACAGCAACTACTGTTCAGGACACCTGCCTGCTTTCTTGGTTTTTACAGAATAAGTAAATTAGAGTTAACATATATGGGATTACTTAAATGTGTTTGTAGAGACATCTGATTGATTTACAAAATTAAAATGCTCATTGTTAAATAACATCAAGTACTCTTAACTCCTTAAATTCCATGGAGTATCATACTTAAACATTATTGGTGTTTTCATAGGTTGGTAAATAAAAAGGGTTTAAACTTGCTTTGTGTCATCACTAAACTAAAAACAAGGTTACTAAGAGTTATGTCTTAACAAGTACAATTCTATATACAAAGGGTTCTAAAGGTTTCAACTGTGTTTCAATTAGAGTACTATAAACAACAAAATATTTAATCTTATTAAAATAGAGCAATTTATCTAAATTCAGAAATTTTATAAGAGTTGTTTCAGAATGTGAACAAAAAGGGGTCAACAGATAGGAAAGAGAAAATAAAAGGGTCTGGGTATGGAAATATATTTAGTAAAAGGGAAAAGAAAATGTTTCTGGGTAAGAAAGTGCTTGTGTGATGAAATACATGAGGGTCTAAGTAAGTGCTAAGAAAGTCTATGTAAATAAAGGGCAAGTTTCAACATGTAAACAGCCAAAGCTATTTAAGGTTTTTCCTAAGGTAAAATACTAATGTTCTGATATACACCAAAGTTTAATCTACATGGTAAAATGACATGGTAAAATGGCAAGGATTTCTTAGAAACACTAATTTACTCTTAACTTTGTGTCTATTAAGTTTTATTCTTTAGAACAATTAATCTTAAAAATTGGGGTTTATACAATTATGGTTAAACAACTGTTAGAGTATCGTACTGTGTTACAGAGTCTACATTTTTCTTAAAAAAACAAACTAAATTTGGTAAGATAAAAGTGTCAAGGTAATTGTAAAATTGTCACTAGTTGTATATTAAATGTGTTCATATTTTTCAGGTATACAAGTTTTTAAAGCAGGAAATTTATCAAGCTGTGCTATTCTCCAGATTAAACTTGTCTGTAATGGTAATCTTAAACTTATAAAGAGTTAATTTTAATTGGGGATTTATTTCTATCATTTAATGTTCTATTATGGGACATATTATCAGTAAGGTATATGTAACATTGGTTACTTATTTCACTGAGATAAAAATTTAAATGTAAATTTATATCTAAAAGTTAGTGACAGCCTGATTTGTTTAAAGGTTCATATTGTAGAAGGTACAAGCATTTTGCTACACACACACAAAAAAAAGGTTAAAAGTCTAAAAGTTAGTGACACCCTGATTTGTTTAAAGGTTCATATTGTAGAAGGTACAAGCATTTTGCTACACAAAAAAAAAAAAAAAAAAAAGGTAAAAACTCTCTCAGCCTTTCTTTGATTGATTCCTGTTTTGGATATAATGTTAGACTGTGTTAACTGATGTTTATATGAACTCAGAAATCAATATATATAAACTTCTTAAAATGACATTTAAGAAAGAGTATAATGCATTATAGCAAAAATGGGACAACAATGACTGAGATTGGGGTCCCTGACTTCATGACTGTAGCATGCCTGGTGCCTGGAAGTGTTCCTATGTAGGAGCACAAGATGCCTAACTGCTGTGGCAGTAACCTCCCTGGGGAGGCTCTGTACAGGAGTTCTATCAACTCTTACATTGCTATCAAGCACACAGCTCTTGGGCAGAAAGAAATTGTTTTGCTAGATAACCAGTGTTTCATCAGTTCCCTTCTCTAGTTCCTGCCCACCTTACAGTAACTTTGGACAGTGGACTTCTTTGAGTGCTACACAGAGTTCCTAACATTACACTGTGCAGTTGTGAGAAAAAGTTATGTAGATGGTCTAGTCTCTGAAACTCTCCTGAAAACAAAGAATAATGCTTACATAGTCTTTAACTTAATAATAAAACATGTATAAATGTTGCTAACATAACTCTTTAGATCTACATTTCCATCAGAGAACAGAGCTCCATCTGATCTCAGCTTAATCTTCAAAATCTGTTTATAAACCTTTATTTTCTAATACTCCTTTGACCCCCACTGAACTTGAAAATTTGGTCATGCTGGTCATAACACAAGGGACAAAAAATTAGATGTAGGATTAGAACACTTAATATCTGTAAAGAGTCACGCCTTACCTGAGATAAGGCTCTGCCTCCCACCTTACTGCATGTTAGAGTGACTCCAAAATAAGTCAGACTTCAGCTTATTTAAAGTTATAATCAAAAGATTGTTTTTTTTTTGTTGTAAAATTACTATGATCTCAAATAGGGAATATAATGTGGTTCTCAGTCAACATTCAAAATAGCTATTATACAAGCAGAATATATTTTTACTCTTACTTATTTCATTTTATAAAACTGTTACCTATTAATGTTTTGCAGAAGTAGCTGCTTCAAGAACACGCAACCTAGGTAACTTGTGATAATAAGCCATCACCTAACAAATAGTGGTAACAGATACGAAAACAAATAGTGGTAACTTCCAGAACTAATGCAGACTCCAGTTAGATAAAAGGGTACATAACTGTAAAGTTATGGACATTAAAGTTAAAGCCCAGTACTATTACTTTATGACTGGTGAGACTGGCTTGCTGGATGATTAAGATCAAACTTCGAGATTGGAATTAAATACAGAAGGCAAGATAGACCAGTATTTGGATCTTTTGCCCTCAGTCAGCCTGGACCCAGGGAATAAGAGGACTTCTCTAAGGAGCACTTAAGGTGTTGGAAACTGTAGGTGCCATCAATCCTAACAGCAAAGTTTCATCTTTATTTACTCAGTTACAAAATTTGATTTTGGGCCATTCTGCACCCTTTTATCCTGTACATATAAGAGCTCATACGGCTCTCCCTGGACCTATTGTTGAAGGAAACACAAGGACAGATGCCGCTACCCGCACAATTTGTTTTCTTTCTTCTCATGACAGTGCTGGAGACTTTCATAATAAGTTTCATGTTAACTCCCAAACACTTCACAAGCGCTTCTCTATTCCTCAAGCAGAAGCGAGACAAATTGTCTTAGATTGTTCTCATTGTGTTCCATTTCATCATCTCCCTTCTCTTGGTGTTAACCCCTGAGGCTTGCGACCTCTTACAATTTGGCAAATGGATGTAACTCATATTGCAAAGTTTGGTTCCCTAAAATATGTTCATGTCTCAATAGATACTTTCTCTGGAGTTATGCATGCCTCTGCTTTAAAAAAAAGGCCATCATGTCATCTCCCATCGCCCAGAGGCTTGGGCCGCCTGGGGCCTTCCATGCTCCTTGAAGACAGATAATGGGCCAGCGTACACTGGTCAACAATTCACCTCTTTCTGCTCCACTATGGGAGTGCAACTGACTCATGGCTTGCCTTACAACCCCCAAGGTCAGGGAATCGTGGAGAGAGCTCATAGAACGATTAAAGAACTTTTGCAAAGACAAAAAGGGGGAATAGGAGCAAGCTGTACTCCTAAAGAGCGTTTGTCTTTGGCTCTTTTTACCATTAATTTTTTAACTTTGGATGCACATGATAATTCTGCGGCTGACAGACATTGTTCGCCGCCTGCCCCCCCCTTTTTCTATTTCTATTATCAAACAGTTCGGAAGTGATTTTAAATTGTTCTAATGACAATATTACCTGCCTGCTTTCAGAGTGTTGGAACGGTAGTGAATCTGTTGCTGTGATTGTAAAAGTACCCACCTTTGTACCTGTCCCAGTGGAGGTCAATCCAGATAATTTTCCGTTGGTGAACCTCTTCAGAGAAAAGAGAGACTTTGGCATTACCGCAGCCATAATAACTGCTATTGCTGTCTCTGCTGCTTCAGCCACTACCGCTGCTCTAGCCATGACCAATCAAGTTCAAACAGCACAAACCATTGATCAAGTCATACAGTAAACTGCACAGGTGCAAGAATCCCAGGACCGCGTCAACAGACATATCCTATCAGGGATCTTGGCGGCGAATCAAAGGATAGATTTACTACAAGTACAGTTGGATGAACTTTTCAACATTGCACAAGTTGGATGCATCGGGAATCATAAACACATGTGTATAACTTCAGTAAGATATGAAGAAGCAAAGAATTAAAGCCACTTGATTTCCGCCTTTCTTGCAGGCAACTGGTCCCTAGAAGCTGAGAAGATGATGAATCAACAATTATTGCAGATTGCGATTTTAAATGACACTCGTGTTGATCCTGTTACTTTGAGTCAGTTCTCTAACTGGCTCACCTCTGCCTTTAGTTATTTTAAAGAATGGATTGGTGTGGGGATCTTTGGATGTATTTGTTTTGCAGGCATTTGCCTTTGCCTTTGGTTTATTTGCAAGCTAAGAGTGCGTCAAGCACGTGAAAAGGCGGTGTTAATTCAAGCTGTGTTAGCCATTGAACAAGGGGTGTCACCTTCTGTGTGGTTGGCTAATCTGGCACGGGAATAAGTGACATTTTTAATATATCTCTGTTAGAGTTAGAATTATCATTTACGCTAGGTGTCTGCAGAGTACTGCTGTAATTATTATGTACTTTTCTTTGAGGACTGTGAATTTACATCCTAGGGATTTCTTGTACTAATTAAGGCTTCAATTGTCTTGTAAATTCCACTTTTGATCTTGAGCTATAACAATAATGTTAGAGGAGAGAACTGTTACTGTATGCCTTGTGTTCATTATGGTGCCCCTGTATTGTGCAGCGTTGGCAAGAAGAGTAATGTGTTTTCCTACCTCAGGCCTTTGCAGTTGCGTAAGCTGGATAAGCTCCCCCTAGTATGGTTTTCCATACCGCTATGTCTTCATGGACACAGGATGCGAGGCAAAGCACTGCACTTGAGAGTTTTATTTTTAAACCTCAAGGAAGGCATGCCCTATTACATGTGGGTTTGATGTCCACGTCCCACCCTACGAAAAAAGGCATCGGCTTAGGTGATATTAGGCCCGGAGAAGGCGCCACTCTGGGACTGACGTTCACTATTTGCCACTTTTGCACAGTAGGATAGGGCCTCTACCTTCACCTGTGTTCATAAAATAAAGAAGGGGGAGCTGTGATGAGCCGCCTTGCCACCATGATAAGATGGCGCTGGCTTCCTGAAGTGCTTTCTAGGTAAACAAGCCCATATTTGGTTGAGCTAACTGTTGCAAATGGGAGCACCTATGAACACAGGCCAAGTGGCAGGAGTAGATTGGCTATTGCAAGAGTATAAAAGTGTATGAATTCAGCTCAAGAGGAAGAAGAAGAAAAACCATGGTTTTATAATATTAAGGTCCTGATTAAACTGCTGAAGGAAGATTCCTGTGTCGTGCTTTCTTGCGGGCGAGGGACACGACAATAGTCGATCTGCCTTTCATCACCTATGGCAGACTGATGGGTCAACAGTTTCATTTCTCACTGAGCCAGGGAGCACAACAGTGTTAGCTTGGCATCCCTATTAAGACACCACTAAATGATTCTAGTGGGCAGAGGAAATGAAATTGGCTTGTTTTTGGGGGGGGTTCCAGTTCAACTTTTTTTGTCTATAAAACTTGCCTTTTATCAGCAGGCTCCATAGTAAGCATTTTCTTCTCTTTAGTCCTGGATCCTCTTTAGTCCTCTTTAGTCTTATGTATGTAGAAGTCACAAGTAGTATATATATTTACAGGTCAGCATTTTTAGTATGTATCTTACACATCATTAACCACACTTAAGTTGAAAGACAGTTTCTTGTAGTAGAACTTTTTGTAACTTAAATGCATATAAAAGAAACTTGTGGGGCTGAGTTTGGGCTCAGTTGTGTGGTGCCCTGCCTAACCTGTCTCCTTAACTCCCATACAGTTTGTGATGTCATAATGAACTAAGAGCAGGGGCAGGCAAAACTGTTTTGCTACTAAGGCCTTAGAGAGTGTGTGAGGCCCTCAGGATTTTCTGTGTCCCCAGTGTAACCTCTCCCTCTCCCTCTCCCTCCACCTCTCTCTCTCCCTCTCCCTCCCCTCTCCCTCAAGTGCAGACAATCTGCTCTTCTGCTTCATAAAATCTCTTGTATGAGTCCCTGCATCCAGAGTGGTTTTCTGGATGCTTTCAGAAACTATTGTTTTCTACAGTACTTAGATTTATTTTATATATATTTTATTATTATTTAACGAAGTTTGACACAGAAACATCCAAACATCCACAATTTAGAGATTTATTTTTCTCTATCAAAGTAATAAAATGTAATTTTATTACATTGTTGTCAATTACATTAATATAACTACTAGTTTATGATTGTGTTCTGTTTCTTGTAGATGACTAAAGAATGGTATAGTATACATAATGATTGACCTCAGAATAAATGCTGATAATTAAATAGGGTACATAAATTAAAGCATAAGGCTATTTCCAGATTTTAAAACCATGTCTAAAGTAAATAACCTGTGGTTTTCAAAACTTTATTCACTGTAGCTCATTTGTAATTTCTATCCCATGAAATTGCAACATACAAATACTTACATGGAAGAATTAAGTAATGGTCCTGATTGAAGAGTTAAACTGTTTTGAATATCAAGAAATTATCAAAGTCAAATGAACAAATCAGTTGCTTCAAATATCAAAGTGCTATGCTTCTTTACCTTACCAAGAAAAAAAAAGAATAAACATTTTATTTGCACAAATTATTTCTGAATCTTTCTCTTGTAGTAAGGAATTCTGTTGTCATCAGGTGATAGGAGGTAGAATGCTATTCCCATAGTAGATATCACTGATGATTTTCTCACTAGAATTGACTTTTCCTTAACCCATTTTAATGTACTTCAACTTTAATGTGAGGTCTTTATAGGTCCAGAAAAATTTATCATAGACTGGAACTTATTTAGTCACTTAGATCTCTTTGAAAGACTCAGTGTTGAGCATGATGTCTAATTGAAAAGATTGAATCTCAGGACCTTTGTAGTGAATGTAAAAAGAAAAGCATAGAAAACACTGTACATTTCTGAACCCTATGGTGTGCACTAACCAAAGTCAATCTTCTCCACATATTTGGACCATGTTTTCTAACTCAGAAATCAGTAATTTTGTTTTTGTTAATAGAAGTAGGATATTATCTTTCTTATAGGCAAGGGCATCTTGGATGCATCCAGGACCAACCTGTTTGTGGTTCCTCTGAACCAAAGGTGTAAGTGATACAGAGCAGAGACTCCAAGAGATGTGGGCACATTAGAAACACAGAGAAAATGGTTAGATCCAGCAACCATTGGCACCTGTGTATAATTCAAGCCATTGAAGAGGAAGAGGCAGGGTGATCACAAGTTCAAAGCCAGCCTCCATAACTTAGTGAAGCTGTAAGTAAACTAGCACTCTAATTTATCCTGCCTCAAAATACAATATAAAAAGGACTGGGGATGTGGTTCAGTGGATAAGCACCATTGGTTAAATCCCCAGTACTAGGAATACATAGATAGATGATAGAAAGAAAGAAAGAAAGATAAATAGATAGATAGATAGATAGATAGATAGATAGATAGATAGATAAAGTGGTTTGAATCCAGAGGGAGGGAGGAAATTGATATAATAAAATTTTTCAACATAGGCAGAAGGAGGTTTATTTCGAAAAATGGGAAGCTGTGTTCTTAGCTAATTCTCAGAATGGAAAATATTAATTTTTACTTTGAACACATATAAATAAATTTATCTAGTGTCATCACTGATATTATACATGCTAGTAATATATAACTCAGTGAAATAAAGACTGGATGTTTTGAGTGATAAGTTGTTCACACACAAATACATACACACAATATCCATTCATTATTTTTTTTTATTTTTAGAACAAAAGTAATGGTTTAGTTTCAAATTTGACTTCAGCAATAGCTTGCATTATATATGTACTTTATGTAAATTCATTAGACTCTGATTTGAGAATATTCCCTACTTCATAATAACATAAATAATAACTTGAAAATTTCTATGTACAAAACACATAAAACTGCACCTGAATATTTCATTGACATATTTGCATACGTAAAATTAAATGACAAAGTTATTTTCAGTTGTTTAAATAAGTTCATCTAAAGTGTCCACCAGTATTAGAAACAATTATTTCATAAATTAATTTCAATATGAAAATAAATAATTATCTAATATTTATTTTTATTTTTTTAATTCTCAATAGTCTAAAAACTTGTATGTTTTATGTTTATATAGCATCATAATTCCCAATATTACATTAATTAATTATAAACCAAAATCAAAGCAATAAGTTTTTTCTTTCTGTAGTGCTGAATATCAAACCCAAGTTCTCATGTATACTAGGCAAACACTCTACAACTGAGCTATATTGCCAAACCCAAAGCAAGCTGTTGGGAGTTCATGTAATATTTTTCATAAAGTAGATGTACCTACACACTCATTTAAAGTTAGACAAAAATTTAAAGAAGATTATTTAAATTCAGGGTGGGGCAGTTAACCAGGAATTGAACCCAAACACATTTAACTACTGAGGTAGATCACAGCACTTTCTATTTTTTATTTAGAGACAGGTCTTGCTAAGTGCTTGGGGTTTTATTAAGTTGCTGATAATGGTCTTGAACTTGCCATCCTCCTGCCTTACCCTCCCAAGGCTGGGATTATAGACAGGCACTACTACTCCCAGCTTATTTAATGTTTTTTCCCAATTTATTGATTTTTATTTTTTCTTTTTAGATATATATGACAGTAGAGTATATTTTGTCATAGTATACATACATGGAATATAACTTATTCAAATTCCATGATTGCACATGATGTGGATTTTCATTGGTGGCATATTCAGGTATAAACATAAGAAAATTATGTCTGATTTATTCTACTGTCTTGCCTATTCCAGCTTCTTTAATTTTAGCCACATGAAATATTTGTGTCAATATGATAGGCTAATGGATCTAGTTATACCACTTCACCTATGATTTTTCTATTCTGTATTTTCTAATATTGTAGACATGTAGCTATTTAAATTTAATTCAAATGGAAATAAAAAATGCAATTCCTCAGTTGTACTATCCCACAACTTAAGTGCTGAGTAGCTCAATTTGTTCAGTGAACACTGTATTCACACATATATAGAATGTTTTTTCCATCAGTAAACTATAGTGCAGGGTCCTTGTTGATTATTTGTGCTTGAAATAATATGAGTTGCATTATTTCAAATTATGATCCATTGTTTTCATTTATTCCAAAACAATAAAGATCTTTAAAGTCCTAATACTTACTGGACCCTGGAATTAACAAACAAGCCCCTTGACTCATGCAGCTTATGTTTTCTGGATGAGAAAAAAATTAGCAAACACACATGAAATGTTTTACAGTAAGAAGTGCACTGAAAAAATAGATAAGATAATGTTAGAGAAGTGTCTTAGAAAGGTGTATTAGGCCAAGCTGAATAATATGAAAAATATCTTGGATAGAGGCCTGAATGAAGGCAGTGGTTACTATCAATAACAATACCAATACTCTCAATGCTTTGAGAGCATTCCATATGGACAGAATAATACAAATGTGCTGATAAAAACACTCCTTATCTGTGTGTGGTGGCACATGTGTGCAATAACAGCAGTTTGGGATGCTGATTTGGGAGCATTACAAGTTCATGATCCTAAGCAAATTAGAGAGACCTTGTCTCAAAATTTTGAAAAGGTGGGATGGTTGGAATGTGTCTAATTATTTATAGATATGCATTCTTGGATTTAATCCCTGCTATCAGAAAAATAAATATATAAATTAAAACCACACACACTCCTAGTGTGTGTCAGGGGAGAATCTCAGGGTAACTAGAAGCAAAGAGCAGTAACAACAGTAAGAGTATATCTATTCCTTGCCTTTATCTCTTCATCAGGATTTTGAAGTATATATTAAAATGCAGCAGAATGCAGCGGAGTAATTCCAGGATGGGGTGCATGGCATAATATAATTTATTATTAAAGAGAGCACTGATTGCAGTGTAGCGAGTAGAACAGGGTGGGCATAGGCAGTAATAGAAACAGGCAAAACAACTTCCAGGTCAGGAGTTTAGATCAGAGGTGGTGGTGACTTGGGTGTATATGGTACCAATGGGAGAGAAAGATTGGATTTCCTTGGAATAACAAAATTTTCCTGTATTATGTGTCTGCATTTTCTCCAGTCATTGAACATGAAGCCAGTGTTCAAAAACTCACATTATGCTGCAATTTTTTATTTCTGTTTAGTTGTGAAGTACTCTATTCTGATTAACAAATCATACTGAACCCATACTAATTCTCAGAGGTGTTAGATTATTTGAAATTAATTCCAAAGCCTATAATCACCATTTAACCATCATTAACAGGTTTGGGATAAAAGAATGGTCTTCATGCTATTTCTCATGAAAGTATTTCTCTAGTCCTCACATGCTTTATTTGATAAGCACTTTCCTTTGTTCATTATCAAGTGAGTGCTCCTTGATATTCTTGCTTCGCAAATATAATGTTATCTTGGATGCATCAATAGATGTATATTATGCTGTTTAGTGCTCATATAAATTCCTTTTCTCATATCACATCACAAGTTGTTTGGTTAAAATGGATTGAATGAGAAATAACACAGTAAAAACTAAAGAAAAGATACTAAGAGATATTTTATTAACAGAGGATCAGATTAAAGAAGTAGTCAGATGTTCTAAGAATGTTAAAATAATACTAGCATATTGCATCTCTATTATCCTATAGGGGAGAGAGAGGAGCATAGAAGGGAAATATTCCAGCTGAACTTCTCCTTTGATATGTTTTCTCTTCAAGAGGGTGAATATAGAATCATGTCATCAGCAAATAGTGACAGCTTAAGTACCTCTTTTCCTATTGATATACCTTTAATTTCATTAGTCTCTATAATTGCTCTCACTACAGTTTAGAGGACAATGTTGAATAGATGTGGCAAAAGAGGACATCCCTGTCTTGTTCCCATTTTTAAAGGGAATGGTTTCATTTTATCTCCACTAAGAATGATGTCAGCCATGGGCTTAGCATAAATAGCCTTTAAAATGTTCAGGGATGTTCCTTCTCTCCCTAATTTTTCAAATGTTTTTTTTTTTAATTTTTATTGTAAATAAATGGGATATATGTCATTTCTGTTTGTTCATGGAGTTACACCATACCATTTGCATAATCATACATTTACATAGGGCAATGATGTTTGATTCATTCTGTTATTTTTTCCTTCCTCCCACCCCTTCCACCTCTCTTTTCCCTCTATACAGTCCCTCCTTCCTCCATTGTTTCCCACCTCCCATCCCCATTATGTGTCATCATCCGCTTATCAGTGAGATCATTTGCCTTTTGGATTTTTGAGATTGGCTTATCTCACATAACATGATATTCTCCAATTTTATCCATTTGCCTGCAAATGCCATAATTTTATTATTCTTTATAGTTGAGTAATATTCCATTGTATATATATACACCACAGTTTCTTTATCCATTCATCAATTGAAGGGCATCCAGGTCGATACTACAACCTGAATATTGTGAATTGAGCAGCTATGAACATTGATGTGACTGTATCTCTGTAATATGCTGATATTAAATCCTGTGGGTATAGGCCGAGAAATGGGATAGCTGGGTCAAATTGTGGGTCCATTCCAAGTTTTCTAAGGAATCTCCACACTGCTTTCCATAGTGGCTGAACTAATTTGCATCTCCACCAGCAATGTTTGAGTGTATCTTTTCCCCCACATCCTCTCCAACACCTATTGTTGCTTGTATTGTTGATAATCACCTTTCTAATTGAGGTGAGATGGAATCTTAGGGTAGTTTTGATTTGCATTTCTCTTATTACTAATGATGGTGAACATTTTTTCATATGTTTGTTGATTGTTGTAGATCTTCTTCTGTGAAATATCTGTCCATATTTTAGCCATTTGTTGATTGGGTTATTTGTAGTCTTTGTGTAGAGTTTTTGGAGTTCTTTATATATTCTGGAAATTAGTGCTCTATCTGAAGTATGATTGGCAAAGATTTTCTTTCACTCTGTAGGCTTTCTCTTCACATTGCTGATAGTTTCCTTTGCTGAAAGAAAGCTATTTAGTTTGAATCTATCCCAGTTATTGATTCTTGCTTTTATTTCTTGTGCTATGGGAATCCTGTTAAGGAAATCTGATCCTAAGCCAACAAGGTGAAAATTTGGACCTACTCTTTCATCTATAAGATGAAGGTCTCTAATCTGATGTCAAGGTCCTTGATTCTTTGTGAATTGATTTTTGTGCAGGGTGAGAAATAGGGGTTAATTTTATTCTGTTGCATATGGATTTCCATTTTTCTCAGCACCATTTGTTGTAGACGCTATCTTTTCTCCATTGCATATTTTTGGCACCTTTGTCTAGTATGAAAAAAGTTATATTTATTTGGGTTTGTGTCCATGTCCTTTATTCTGTACCATTGATCTACCTGTCTATTTTGGTACCAGAGTCTAGACTATGTTTATTCAATGTCAGAGGTCTCAGGGAAGATATTCAATCAGTGGCAGTGATCACAGTGGCCACATTGAGAATATTAAGTGTCAGTGCTAAGAGTGATGATATTATGTGAGTGTCAGAGGCTACAGTGAGGGAGTTATGTGAGTCTTATTGGCCACAGTGGGTATTATATTAATATCAGAGTCCACATTGAGAATAGTATATGAATGTCAGAGGTCACTGTAATGGTATTTCATGAGTTTCAGGGACCAGAGTGAAGGTATTAAGTAAATGTCAGAGGTTTAATTGTGTATATTATGTGTCAGAGGCCACAGTGATGATATTAAATGAGTGTCAGAACCAAATGAGAATATTATGTGAGTGGCAACTGTCCCAGAATGGATATTGTTTGAGTGTCAGAGGCTACAATTGGGAAATGCTGTCAGTCACAGGGCCAATACTGTGAAAATTATGTGGGTGTCAGTGGCAACAGTGAGAATATTTTGTCACATCAGGGGCAGCCTGAGAAAATTATTAGTGTCCCAAGTCACAGTGACTGTCTTGGACCATAGAGAGTGTATTATGTGAGAGTCAGAGGTGACAATTATATTATGTGAGTGTATAAGGGAACATTGAAAGTATTTGGTGAATATTAGAGGCCACATTGAGGGTATTACATGAGTATCAAGGTAATAGATGTGAGTGTCAGATGCCAAATGAGGATATTATGTGAATGTCAGGGGCAAAAGTGAGTATATTAAGTGAGTGAGAGAGGTCCCAGTTAGAATATTATGTGAGTGTCAGAAGCCAGATAGAATTTATCATATGAATATCAGAGACCAAATATGGATATTATGTAAGTGTCAAAGGCTATATTGCAAGCCTGATGTGAGTGTTGGGTCACAAAAAGGTATTATGGGCATAACAATTCATGTTGAATGTAATATGTGAGTATAGGAGGTCAATCTGTGGGTATTATGTGAGTATCACAGGTTAGAATAAGGATACTATGTCAGTACCAGAGCAAAATGATGACATTATGAGTGTACAAATTCACAGAGAGGATATTATATGAGTTTCAGACATCACAATGAGGATATTTTGTCAATGTCAGAGGTGAAAGTGAGGATACTTTATCTGTGTTGGAGGATCCAGTGATAATATTTATGTGATTTTCAGGGGACACAGAGCGATATTATGTGACAGAGACCAGAGTCATAGTAGTCTGTGTCTGAGGTCAAAATGTATGTATTATGTGATTGTCAGAGACCAGGATTGGGGATTTATGTGGGTGTCAGAGGATACAGTGTGGGTATTATGTGAGTGTCAGAGTTAACAGTATAGTTATAATGATATTATATGTCAGCATTAATGATATTATGTGTCAGAGGCCAATTAAGGATATAATGTCCTTGTCAGAGGTCCAATTGAGTATATGAGTGTCTAAGATCACAATGAGGTTATTATTTGAGTGTCAGTGGTCAAAGTGAGAATATTACATTAGTGTCAGAGGTCAAGTGAGGATATTTTGTGAATGTCATAATCCAAAGTGAGTGTATTACATGTGTAACAGAGGTCCCAGTGAGGTTATACTGTGATTATAAGAGGTCACAGTGAGGACATTATGTGAGTGTCAGAGGTCATGTGAGAATATTATGTGACTATCAATCTCACATTTAGAATATAATGTGAGTGTCACATAACAAGTGAGGAAATTAGGTGAGTATCAGAGTCACCAGTGAAGATAAGTGAAAATGTCCAAAGTCATTTCACAAAATAATGTGAGTGTCAAAGATCACAGTGAGGGCATAATGTGAGTATGAGTGGCCACAGTGGTATTATGTCAGTTTCTAAAAAAGAACAATGAGAATATTATTTGAGTGTCACAGGGATCAGAAGGGGAATTATGTGAGAGCCAGAATACACATTGAGGGTGTTCTGTGAGTGACTCAGACCATGTAAGGATATTATGTGTGAGAGAGAGTTCACACTGAGGTTATTATGTGAGTAACAGAGATCACACGGAGAATATTATTTCAGATTTAGAGGCCACAGGAGGGTATTATGTGTCTGTCAGAGACCACAGTGAGTATATTTTATGACTGTCATAGACCACAGTGAGGGTTATAAGTAAGCATTAGAAGTTACAGTGAGGGTAATCTGTGAGTGTAAAATGTTAGATGAGGGTATCATGTCAGTGATAGAGGTCAAGGAGGACATTTGTGTCAGAGGTCAGAGTGATTGTATAATATGTCAAATGTCACATTGAGGGTATAACATTAGTGTCAAAGGGCAAGTGAGGATATTTTTGAATGTCACAAGTGACAATGAGCTTACTTTGTGAGTGTGAGATATCAGAGTGAAGATATTTTTGAGTGTCATAAGTCAAGTCAGGCTATTTTGTAACTATCAGTCACAGTGAAGATATTCTTTGAGTGTCACATGCCATAGGGAGATAAAGTGAGTATCATAGAAAGCAATAATTACATTATGTCAGTGTCACTGGTCATAGTGAGGTTGTTATGTTACTTTTAGGGTTTTATGTGAGTTTCAGAAGCCACTATGAGAAAATATGAGTATCAGAGAGAAAAGTGAGGTTATTATGTCAGTTTTAGGGGCCACAGTAAAAGTGTCATGATTGTACCTGAAGTCAAACTGAAGGTAATTTTTGAGTGACAGAGGTCACAAAAAGGATATGTTTTCAGTGTCAGAGGTCACTATGGGGATATTATGTGAGTGTAAGAGGCCATGTTTATGGTATAATGTGGGCTTCAGGGATAATCATGTGGGTATTTTGGTGAGCATCTTTTGTAAAACAGAGGTTACTACCTGAGTGTCAGAGGTCATAGTGAGGTATTATGTGAGTGACAGAGCAAATTTAGAAAAAAATATTTAAGAGTCTAAAACAAAGTGAACATGTTATGTGAGTGTTGGAGTCCATTTTGAAGGAATTGTGTGAGAGTTAGAAGTCATCAAAAGGATACTATATCTGAATCAGAGGTTCCAGAGAGGTTATTATGTGAGCGTCAGAGGTCACACTGAGAGTATTATAAGTGTCAGAGTTCCCAGAGAGGTTATTATGTGAGTATCTGAGACCACAGTGAGGATATTATATCAGCATCAGAGGTCACAATGAGATTATAATGTGAGAGTCATAAGTCATAATGAGGATATTATGTAAGCATCACAGGCCACAGTGATTATGTCATGTGTGTGTCAGTGGTCACACTTAAGATATAATCTGAGGAAACACTGAAGGTATTAAGTCAGTGTCAAAGGTCAGAGTAAGGGTATCATTTGAGTGTGAGAGCTCACAATGAGGGTAACATGAGTATCAGAAGTCACACAAAGTATTATGTGAATGACACAGGAAAAGTGAGCATATTATGTGTCATAGGATATAATGAGAAAATATTTTCAACATCAGGCCCATACTGTGAATATTTTATGACACTAACAGGTTATGATGAGGGTATTTTGTTAGAGTCACAGGCCAAGTGAGGGCATTGTGTGAATGTCAGTGGCCACATGGAAGATATCATATGAATATCAGAGATCAAGTGAGGATATAATATGTGTCACAGGCAACAGTGAGGGTATTATATGAGTATCAGAGGAGAGGTCAAAGTGAGAATATTATTTGAATGTCCAAAGTCATTCATATTATTGAATGAATGTAAGAGGACAAAATGGAATATTATGTCAATGTCACAGGACACAGTGAGGATAGTAAATGAGTGTTCAGTGTCACAGTGAGTATATTATGTTAGTTAAAAGGCCATACTAAAATATTATGTAGTGTCAGAGCCCAGTGAGTTATTGTAATAGTGTCAAGGGCTACTGTTATGCTATTATATGAGTGTCAGAGACAAGAGTGAGGGATTTATGTGAGTGCCAGAAGCCACAGTAAGAGTTTCATTGCAGTGCCAAATGTCCCAGGTAGGATATTATGTGTCAGGGGGTGCTGTGAGTGTATTATGTCCATGTCTGAGGTCACTCTGAGATAATTACATGAGCATCAGAAGCCACAGTGAGGATATGATGTCAATTAGAGGACACATTGAGGGTATCAGGTTTGTGTCTCAAGTCACACTAAAGAAATAATATGAGTAAAATATGTCACTGTGATGGTATTATCAGTGTCAGAGGTCAGAATGAGGGTGTTATGTGAATGCCAGAGAAAAAAATAGGGTATTATGTGAGTGTCAGCAGTCAAGTTAAGATATTATGTGAATGGCATAGGATAAAATGAGGGTATTATGTGAGTGTCAGTGGCCACAGGAGACTACTATATATCTGCGATCATGCTGACTATTCTGTGTTCATGTCAGAGGCCACAGTTAGCATAATTTCTGGGTAAAAGAGGCCATGTGACAATAATATGTGCATGCCTGAGGACATAGTGAGAATTTTTTGTGTACAATCAGAGTCCACAGTAAGGGTATTATGTGAGTGACACAAGGCCAGTAAGGATAGTATTTCAGTATCAGAGAACAAGTGAGAATACTATGCAAAAGCCAGAGGTCACATGAAGGTATTATGGGACTGTTTGAGACACAATGAGTAAATTATATAATGTCAGAGGTCTGGTAAATATATTGTGAGACTTCAAACTGAGGATAATTTGTAATTGTCAGAGGGCAGAATGAAGATATTATGTGATGGACAATAGGAACAGTGAAGGTATTAGGTGTCAGAAGCCTCAATGAGAATACTCAGACTGCCAGAGGCCACATTTTTGTTATTATGTGTCAGAGAGCATACGCAGGTGTTACATTACTATCTGAGGTTACACTGAGGGTATTATATAAGTGTGAGAAATCAGAGTGAGTCCATTTTTTGATAATCAGAGGTCATATTAGGGTGTTTTATAGTGACAATGGTTATACTTAGAATATTATTTGAGTGCCTGAGGTCACACTAGGGTATTATGTGAGTGTGGTCATACTGTGGTAATTATGTGTCAGAGATCACAGAGTATAATATGTGAAGATCAGAGGTCACAGTGAGAATATTATGTCAGTGTCAGAGGCCAAGTTGTTGAGGAGGTTCAGACAGAAGGCAGAGAGAGAATATTTTGTGTTTTATAGGTCACTTTGATGGTTTTATATCAGAAGTTCCAGTATGGTAATATGTGAGTGTCAGAGATAACAGTGAACAAATTTTATGGAAGTCAGAGACCACAGTGATAGTATTATGTGAGTATAAAATTCAGAATGACATGTCAGTGTCAGACAAAAAGTGAGGATATTATATCAGTGTCATAGGCCACATTTAAAGGTATTATGTAAGATTCAAAGACCTCACTGAGTATACTATGTGTGTAGGAAGCCACAAGTTTGGTATTATGTGAGTGTCTGAGGTCACAATGGAGGTATAAAGTGTCAGTGGTAACAATGAAAGAATTATGTAAGTGTCAGAGACCAATTGAGGACATTCTGTGTCAGAGGTGACAGCATGGTATTACATGAGTGTTTGATGTCATATTGAGTGTATTATGTGAGGAACTCATGTGACAGTGAGTGTGATATGTGAAAGACATTTTGTAAATGAGAAGATATTTTTTAAATGTCACAGACCACAGCTAGGAAAAATTTTTAATCTCGGGTTATTCTGAATAAATATATGGATATATGTGAATATTATAAGTGTAGTTGAGAGCATCAGCTGCCATAGTGAGTACAGTTTGTCAACTGCAGGGGCCATAGTGATATTATGTGACTGTCAAGGTCACAGTGATGATATTGTATGAATGTCAACATAAGAGTGAAAATATTTTGTGAGTGTCAGAGGCCAAGTAAGGATATTATCTGAATGTTAAAAGCCATAGTAGTGTATTATGTGAAAGTCATATGTCACATTGAGCATAATATGTTAGAGTGAAGAGCCCTAGTGAGGGCATTAGTTGAGTGTCAGAAGTTAGCAAAAATACTATGTGTGATAGGCCATGGTGAGGGTGTTATGTGAGTGTCAGAAGCAAAGGATATCATATGAGTGTCAGAGGTCAAAGTACTGTAGCATATCAGTGTAAGAGGCCACAGTGAGGGTATTATGTGAGTGTAAGACATTATAATGAGGGAACTATGTGAGTGAACCAGGCCATGTCAGGATATTATGTGACTGTCAGAGCACACATTGCTCCATTTTTGAAATTAAAAAAATGTTTATCTTGAAAGATTGACTAGGAAATTTAAGGCACATACCCAGGATCTCATGGATGCCCAGTACACAGATATCTTGCCCATGGTGATGAGAAAAATGTATGTGGGGTAAGAAGTGGTAATAGAGCCAAGAGGTACAACTGAAAATGTAGCATGTTGGGACAAGGAGCCCCACATTCCCCCATGAAGTGTAAGCTAATGGTTGACAGGCCTGGTTCTCAGGTCTTGATATGAGGAATGGGCCACTTCCCTAATGCCATTTTCTGAAAGACCATTTTCCTTGCTAAGCCAAACTTAGATGGGCAACAAATATGCCCAAAGTCCTCCCAGCCATGGCATGCCATGTCCCTTTGAGAGTCACATCTTGTTGTCAGTACGCCCTTGGCTAATTGAGGTTTAATTTTGCAGCCATTCCTTCTGGGCACATTGGGCTAGGTGCTGAGTTGAAAGCTGGCAGACTCTTTGGCATGTCTGACATGACCCACAGTCTTCTAGGATTTCCTAGCCAGTGCAAGTATCAGCCTTAACAAGAAGTTATGACAGTAAGGGGACAAGGGCTCTAGTTTCATCCTAGTGGTAACATGCAGCATATCAACATATGACCGTCAAAGTGCTGATGATGGAACTTCCTTGTGGAGTCCTTCTGAGGGGGTTCAGGCAGCAGGGAGAGAGAAAAAGACTCAGAGAACTGCATTGGTGGCTGGCCACACAGTCTGGCACCCTTGAATTCCCTTACAATGCTTGAGGACCAGTCAGAAGCAAAAGGTTCACTTGTGAATATTCACCCTGGATGGTAAAATTCCTGAGGTCAGGGTCAAGGCTCAATGCCCAGATAACAATGACACATTCAGTCCCATGGGAATGTTCATTTCAATTCTGAATAGTTAGGGGAAAAACCCTCAAGATAACTTGGATTCCACAATATCCAGTGACATTATTCTTAGCATGGCATCTTCCATGGGGCAGGACAGGTTAGGCACACCTAGATGAGCTTCCTAATATTAGCTCCCAGTGGCAGCTGTGTAGAATTTGCAAAAGAGAGTTGGGTGTCCCAGGCATATTTGAGGCTACATGTGGGGACAGTGAGTCTAATCAGGTCACATATCTCTATATTTCTGCACACCACCCCCACAAGTTTACTAGCAGCACTATATTTGAATATGTTTGAGACCTTTTGCTCAACAAGTATATCATCAGATTACACAGTAGTACTCTCATCATATATGCAATTTTCTATTTTCTACTTTTGCATTTGAGTATTGTCTGAGTTACTTAAACCACCATATTTTCAACTATCATTCTTAAGTCTGCATAAGAGTTGTGGAACAATGTACAAATTGATTCAGCCATATTGCTCCTCTTGAATATTTAAGTTCCTCTAGTTTTTAGTTAGTATAAAAATAATCTGTAAAATTTAAAATCTTCAGCTTATGTTATTGAATAGTGGTCATTCCTTCTCCCCCAAGAACTGCATTCAAAGCAATAGTCTGCAGATGATGCATGGCCTTGGGTTCAGAAAGCGTGGTGGACAGTGTAAATTTATGGAGTGCTCAGAGCCAAGAACCCAGACTGCTGGTGAAGGAAGCTTATTTTCTCAGATTTGGGACACTGGAAGCCTGGTTTGGCAGGGTTGGTGTCTTCTGAGGCCACCCTCCAAGTGTCTTAGATGACTGTCCTCACATGGCCATGCCCCTGAGGATGGATCTTCTCTTCTTATATGGACACCAGTAATCCTGGATTAGGGCCACCCTGGGTAACTCTTTTTACCTGAATTCCTAAAGATCCTGTCTCCCAATATGGTCATGTTCTGAGGGACTGAGGACTCAGGCTTCCACACCATGAAATTTGGAGAACACAGTTCAGCCCACAGCAGATGGAAAGGGCATCTGGTTTCTTTGGTTTTAAGTCTCCAGAAAACACTGACTACTGCGGCTTTGGAGACTATTGAACCCAGTTGTTTCAGAGTTGAAAAAATGAGGCCTATAAGAAGAGGAAATGACTCAGTCACAGGACCACTGGCTCCAGGCTCCAGGCTCCACCTGGGGTTCCCAAGGGTGTCAGTCCAAAAACCTACCCAGGTAGCCACAGGACTGTTTCCTTCCTGGCCTTGCTGCCCATACCCCCAATGAAAAACCCAAACTCCAAAATACCAGAAGTCACCACAGTTCCAAGAGGGAAGATGGAGCATCACCTGAGGGCCTGGAGCTCACTGGAGCCTGGGCCTGAGAGTGCTGGAGAGCAGCAGGGAACTGGTGGCTCTTCAGCTGCAGGTTTCCAGGAAGATCCCATGGGGCCAGGGGTCCCCACCTCTGCAGGCCCCTGCCATTTTTTCCAGTTTCATCAAGGCACTTTCAGCCTCTCCTGGGTGCAGTTTTCCAGGGGTCCCAACACATGGATGAAGTTACTGTCATCACAATTGACATGGAATCCCAGGACTGGCAAGAAGGCACACATGTCTCTGTCCTCCCAGTCCTGGTGTTGTTTTGGAAATTATAGTTATTTTTCACAAAAATGTGTTGTTTACAATGACATTGAGTTTATTATTATCGCATATTATTCATGAGTTTATTATCAATTATAATTGAATGCACCAATATTTTTAAAGTTTTAACATCAAACACAGTGAAATTTGACAGGTTGCCCATCAACAACAGATCTCATCACTTTTAAGACTGTCAGGTGCACTAAAACCAAAGTGGTGGGCACCCTGAGCTCTAGAGAAGGGAATGAAGTTCACTGTCTAAACCACCATTTTTCTTTCTCCTTTATGCCACTGTTTTCCTATGCAACTGATTGATTTGAAGACCTGGTGTAATTTCCCTTGGGCCCCAGTCGAAAGGATCAGGCAGCAACCAATTTCCTAGAACCCAGGAGAACAGGGCCTCAGGTTGCTCTCCTACCTGTGAGGGTGCTGGCCAGCAGCCCTCTGGCTTCCCCAACTTCACCTGGGGTTGAAGAGTGTGAGGAGAATCACCCCATCATCCTGACCCTGACAGCCAAGCAGAGCTGGGACAAGGTCCACTCGCAAAGCCATACAGCAAAGCCCTGGGGACAATTTCTTCTCCCTAGTCTGTGGCAGAACTCTTCTGCTTGGCTCCCTTGACCTCTTGGGGGACATTCTGAGAGTTTGTTCTATTTTTCTCATGGTGAATTATAATCAGGTGTAACAGTGAATTTCTTGTTACACATGTGTGCATGCATGTAACGTGATGTGGTTCTCTTCAGGGCTCAGGGACATGAGGTTTTATCACAGACTCATCTTTTGGGTCATTCAGCAACCTGGGCATTTGTCTCCCCCCATGCAGTAACCTGGTGACAGGAGGGAGGATGGGGACCATGGAGGGTTGCGTGATTGGTGGGGCAACCCCAGGGTGCTAACAGAGCTCATACTTACCAAGCACCTCCTGGTGATGATTCTGTTTGAGTCATTTGCTTGTTGGCTTTCTTAAGCCTCACAAACCCCAGGAAGCTGAGGAGGCAGCTGCTATCATCCTTTCCATTCTTTCTGATGAGAAAATGGAGGCACAGAGAGATGAAGTTACAGTGCAAGGCCACAGAGCAAGTGATCAGATAAAGGGATCCCACTCCTGCACTGGGGCTGTCACCACTGTGTGTAGAGAGTATGATGTGATGTCCTTTTGCAGGGGACTCAGAGGAAGGATCAAGTATCAACCCAGAAGATGGGAGGGAGGGGAAAGGGAATTCTACACACTCATTCTGATGAGAGAAGTTGGACTTGAATAAATAAGATGCAGATGGGAAGGGGTGGTAGCAGGGAACAGGTGAAGTGCAGGGTTAGACGGGGCTTGAGGAAAGTACAGGAATGAAGATCCTGGCTTATATCTCTGGGACTTTCTGGGGATCCAGCCTGTGGTCTTGTAAGGAATTTCCAGTATTACCAAAGAGTGCCCTCTCCATCTCCTGCTATCCTGGGATCTAGAACTTGGCTGAAGAGCCTGCATCTGGGAGGGAATGTTGAGGAACCTGTAGTCTTCCCACTCATCCCCTGTCTCCAGCCAAGCACAGAGTCATTCTCTGAAAGGCAGGAGTGATGAAGAGCAAGGCAGACAGAGCCAGGTCAGCCTGGGGAGTTGCCAGAGCAAGAAGTGCCATGTCAAATTCTGCAGTGACATGGGCAGAAACCTCTTGCCTCTGATGTATTCAAGTCTGAGGCCAGATGAAGGTGAGAGAGGCGTAGTGAGAAAAGGTCCCAAAGGCTCACAGGCACAACCACACACCCAGGGGCAACAGAGCTTAGTCTGAAGACCTAGGGTTCCAGCAACTTTTGGTAAACCCCAGTGGCCTCTGTGTCCAGTGTTGGAACAGGTGCTTCTGTGGTTTGAGAAAGTTTGATTTCATTTTTCAGTGTTTTCACCAATACTCCTAAGAGCTAGCAAAATCTGCTAGCAAAGTCCCTGGATTAGCTCACTTAGCTCAGCAGTGACCCCCAGTGTCGGCCCACAGGACACCTTCTAACTGCCAGGGCTGGACTGCCACGATGGGTTACCATGCTTTTAGAGTCTGTGCTGGTCCCCGGCCCTGTACAGTAAACTCCAAATATGCAAAGTCTCTGGTCCTGCCTACCAGTCTCTCCTGATGTTGGGCTACCACTCCAAAGTACCAAGTACCAGAAAATCCCTCATGCAAAGAAACTGGTAGAACACCGTGGACCTGCTGGCTCTTCATCTCCAATGAGTGGAAAGCAAACTGCCTCCCAGACATCCATCCACCAGGGGAAATTTATTTTTTTTTCTTGTTAGTGAGTGAAAAAACAAATTTGAACCTCAAAGACCATAATCAAAGGAAAGACACTTTACTGAAATTCTAAAGAAAAGAGGCCAAGGGTCCTTTCCTAGGGACACAGTATGAGGACAATCTGAAAGAGAGACTCAGGGAACAATTTAGTGTACAATTAAGGTTCTATTTCCATCCCAGGTGGTTATGATTTTATTACGGTTTTTGAAAATAGAAAAATATAAAAATAATTGTCCTCATCCATTGTCCATCTGTGCATCCATCCATCCATCCAAAAATCCATCCAAACATCCTACAGTTTTTTCTTGAAGTCCAGTGACATGCCAGGCACCATGCTAGATGCTGGAGCCAGGATTGAGCAGCCTGTGAAGCCATTGGCTGCCTCATCCCCAGTTGCATCTTGCCTAATTTCACATATGCTGGAATGCTTGTTCACCTTCTTTCTCTCTTCTCCTATTTAACATTTTCCTCTCACAGGGCTTTGGAAATCTCTTGCTTTGAACTGGTTGTAATTTTCTTCTGCAGTTTTAAAAACTCCCCAGTCCCAACCATGTGAAATTTTAGCCAGGAGAGGTTACAATTTTCATTTTATTTATTTTCATGTATTTCAAGTTTCCAATTCTCCTTAGAAATAACAAATTGTTCATGTTATCATATCTGTAGTAACCCTTCACATATTGATAATGGTGGTTGTAAAGAACTATATTCTAATTCCAGCATCTAGAACAACATTGGGTCTGCCTGAAAGGATTTTACTATCTTTTGTCTCTAGGTCATAGGACTCCATTTTGATATTAATGCTTTAAAAAATTTTATATAAAGTATACAGGAAACTAAGTCTAATTTTATATAGCTTCTCTCAGAGTATGCACAGCCCTACCCCATCTCCATTAGTAAGGATTAGAGATAATAATTCAGTTTTCTTAGACCGAACTTGCACGTTGGACTCTGCCTTAGCTCTTACTATGATCAATTGGCCTGTGATCTCATAAACATGTGACATTCAGCTCTGCCTCTACTTTTTATGTTTTATTTCATTCAAGATTGGTTTTATGGGGCTGGAGATGTGGCTCAGGGGTAGAGTGCTTGCCTGGCATGTGCAAGGCTCTAGGTTCAATATTCAGCACCACATATAAATAAATGAAATAAAAAGATCCCATTGACAAATAAAAAATATTTAAAAATATTGATTTTAATATCTCTTTCAGAGGTCAAAACTTGAAGCTTCCAGTTTGTAAATGATGGCATACAGAATCAATAATACCCAGACACCAGGTGTTCCATGTGGGAACAAGGTAGGAAAGAGGGACTCTTCAAACACTGTAGGGAGAGGACACTCAGAGCCACTGGGAAATGATGGGTGGTTCCAGGAATCTCTCATCCCAATTTAAATTGTGAAAAATATCTGAACTAACTTGATCTTAGAATCAGAATTAGAGTAACTGGAGCTGTCAAAATGAGGGGGACATGATCCCAATTAAGATCCCTCCAGGGATGTGTCCAGGGAACTTAGAGAAAATTTGGAGCACAGCTCTCCCAGGATTTTCATTAACCATCAGGGAGCAAATAATATTAAGAGACAGGTGACATGTTTTGTTGCAAAAGTGAGTTGTTTGATCTCAATTGAGATCTTGTCACCTTTCTAAAGACACTAAAATTACAGGCCTGCAGAGAAAGAAATTAAAGACATCCTTTCCATAAAACTTAACAACTGTTTGTGCTCTTCTCAACTGCATTGATTCCTCCCCTTTCTCAGCCATCTGAGTTAGTGTCTTTGTGTCCACAGATGCAAAATTAGTTTGTGGGTAGGTCTTTGATAGACAGTAGAAGGAAGGAATTTGAGTCTACTAGTGAGCTTTCCAATGACTACAGAGGAAATAGGAGCTCCAACAGTCCTATTTGGGTCAGTGGACGGTATTCTCTATGATGCAATGAGGATACATTCTTGAAAGTTTTGCTACTTTAATTAAGATCCTGTTAATCAATTTTTTCATAGAAAATATCTATTAATTTTAGTTGTTCATTTTCTAAATTCAATCACTTCTAGTCAGATAACTTTCATATGATATATCATCTAGAGATTTTAAAGTTTACATATTGGTATAATGATATCAGGAAAGACATAAGTTTTAATTTAACATTTTTATTAATTATAATTTTCTTCTCATTTTCATAAACCAAATAGAACTATTATTGATGTAAGGAACTTCTGTAGTTTAAGTCATTATAAGTTTTGAAATGTTAAAAAAGGAAATGACATTCTGTGTACAAAACATCATTCATAGAGGGGAATCTCACATTGCTATAAATTACCTACTTGTATTTTCTCATGATATCTTTGGATCCCATTTAATTTCACCTATTAAACACTTTTTAACCTCTACTCTATTGGCTATCTCATGTAAAATGATGAGAGGTTTTGGGAATACATTACATATTTTAAAAATCAACAAGAAAACTGGCAATTTCCCATTCTTGTCTTAAAAAAATTCAGGAATATACTTCTTGGGGATTTGGGGAAGAGTATTTGTGTTCATTAGTCTTTTATGTTTTAGTCACTAAAAAGAAAAGTACCCTTTCCAAGTTCTGTCACAGTGGAAATGTCTGAATCTGATTTTGTTTAGTGGAACATTATGGTCAGTGGACAGAATGGATCCTGTCCTGATCCCTGAACCTAACTTTCATATTTTTCTTCAAGCGTGATTTTTCTTGTCTTTCACATTAACAGGTAAACTTGAATGTATCTCATTTTCTTTTAAGTAAGAAACAAAGAACAAGATGAGACAGGAACTCCAAACCTATTGAGCAAGAAAGCAGGATATAAATCATATATCACTATATCATTCAGGGACACAAGATTTTCCTGCAAGATTGCTTGGGTTTACCAGTAATGACAGTGACAGCTTGGGTCCATAAAGAAGCATCTCTGGGAATTTCTCTTTCTTTACTCTAAAAGAACACTTTCATATCTAGTGTGTTTTCTTGGAAGAAATTCAAAATAGTGGTAGTATAAATATCAAACCTCCAAATGTGAAACCCGAGCTGTGTTATACAACCCTGACAACTTACAAAAACAACCAATATTACCCACCTCTTTCTCACACATTGCTCTCATTCATTTGTCCAAACATTGGCCAGTGTTTGGTTCATCATGTTGCTGGATTTTGTATATTTCACAGCATATATGTTTGCGGGACTGACATCTGCTGGGTGATGGTTATGTCTTTCCTGAGGTGTCAACCATTGCTCCCTAGTGCTCTTAATAGATTTTCAGCACACATAATGCCATAAGGTAGAGAGTGTCACCTACATGAATCTCACAAACACACTTGTTTGAAGCAGAACAAGTCTCAACTCCCAGATGCCCATTATCCATTTTTTGACTTAGTGCATAGAAGGGGAAGATAAGGAGGATTGGCAACAGTGGTGAAGTTGAGCTCTGTGATAATGAGAATCCAAAGTAAGTGAATGTATACTTGCATAGCTCATGAGGAATAAATAAAATTTATCTGTCATCTCATCTCTAAAAGGCAAGATGATGCTCACGATGAACATGAGAGAGCATGTGTATGCTTCCTTCACTATTTCACCCTGGATCTTCCCATGCAGGATGTCCCATAAACCTAAACTTACAGTGGGTTCCAAAGAGAGGAGTCCTCCTCTACTTCTCTCTACTTCTCTCCTGTCCTCCACTTTATGTCCACAGCCTGAGAAGTTCTGACTTGTTTGAGGGGAACATGTATGATGATTCATGTATCATAAAGCTCTCCATGACTTTGGTGATAGCAGAATGGCACAATATCTAATGTGACTACTTCCTTGATCCATACATGAAAGGGGTTTGACATTAAGGGTCATTCAATTTTTATCTGAACTAAAAAATAAAAGTTCCAAATTTTATGAACTTTTCTGTTTTTAATTTATTATCTGTTTTTCTCACCTGCTCACTTGGTCTTTCCTTCCTCTTACCAGAGATAAATTCTTCAAATATCTATTTAAGTAATGCACATATGACTCTGTGATGTACACATCCATACTCAGAGAAAGTCCACTCTGGGTTCAGCTAGATTTCTCCAGGGCATAAAATACAATAGTAGCATCTCATACAAGAGGGCATGAAGCATCACTCTGTAGACCCTTGTATGAAGAGTGTTTCTCAGATCACCCCAATGAGGGCAGAGAGATTGTGTCCTATCCCTTGATCACCTGAAGTGTGCTATGACAGGTTTGGTCAAAATGGGGCACAGTTGGGAAGGGCTGTGCCTCATGATTTCTCTTACCTTATTTTTATGGATAGATCCTTTTCCCAAAATTGCATTCCAACAAAAATTGTACAAAGGCATACAGATTACTATAGAAATTTCTTTACAATACATAATATATTTACATATTCTTAGCCACATATACTTTATGTGCATCATTTAATGATGTAATTGTGGTTTAAAACTGGTGATAGGTGTATGACTAGAAAGGTACACCTCTAGATTTGCTCCTGGCATTACAATGGAGGAAGTTGTGGGTGATACTTATATGTGAAAAAGATTTACTTTTATATATTTTTTCTGTCAGGATTCAGGCATTAATCCTCATCTAATGAGACAAAGGAATAAATAATTCACTTATCAATGTTTGAGGTTGCCAGACTTGTAAAATCTTTTTAAAATAAAGACTTTACAATAAATAATGGTTATATGGAAACATTTTTCTAGAATTTTTAAATATGTACTTTTAAATAATTTGCATAAGGCAAACAACTTAAAAATTTGTTAATTCCTTATGTTTTAAATAGAAATCACAGTTGCTGAGAGTCAAACTTCTAATTGGATCTATAATTTTACATAGAAATTCTGTAAAATAAAGATATTATAATAATATTAAAAACATTAAAATATAAACTTACTGAGAAAAGACAAAAAAACAAATCTTGAATTTTTTATAAATTGGGTATAAATATACAATAAAAACAGAAGGGGAGAAGTAAATATAAGAGATTTAAAGGAATCTATGATTGTAAGAATATTATTGTAAAAAAGTTTAAAATGACAAATTTTGTATGTTAATGTAAAGAGATTAATATAAGTAAATGGAACCATATGCCAATGTTAGGATAATGAAAGCAGGTTTCCAGAAATCTCAGAAAGTTTTGATTCCATGCTACCCCATCACAAGTCCAGAAATACTTCAGGGAAGAATCCTTTTCAGGAAATTGCCCAGAGGGAACTTCCATAAACCCTTCCTTTTGAATAACCTCTGTCTTGATTACCCCACATACTAGAGAGGCACTCTGCTGTGCATCTGTTAGCTAAGAGTTTCAGAACTTCTAGATGGTGGAAGCAGGGTCCAAGAAAAATGCAGCTGGAGGACAAGACAGGGAGATGAGACATCATGTCCTTATTTACTTAAAGTCTCAATAACTTAAAAATTCCCACCACTGAGGACTTATTGCCTACAATAATTCCAACCAAGTGTTTTTGTATTCTAAAATGACCAATGGGGGAAAGTTGGACACTATTCTAATCAGGTATTATATGGCAAGCAATGGTAGTATATGGTATAAGTTCCTCAATTGGGTCTGTATAGGGAAGAGATTGCTTCACAGCTCAGCAAATGACTCAAAATTGCAGACATCAGGATCTTAATCTTCTCTCTCATATTCAACCTGCTCTTCTGCACCTTATCTAGTACTATTTTTGTCATGGAAGAAAAGTTGCCTCCAAAGGAGGTTCAAGGGTTTCCCAGAGAAGAGAGGGAACTCAACTCAGGACAAGAAGTGTTCTTGGTATACATGACAGAAAAGAATCTGAATATAAGCCAAACAACAGTATAGACAGAGGTTATATGGGCTAGCTTGAGAGTGAGAATATTTGCCTTAGTGTTGGGGTTCAATATTTATAGAAGGGCTATATTAGGGGTTGAACTGAAACTGAATTCAACATGGAGCATCAGAATTTTATGCCAGTGTTTCCTGTCCTTGAATATTTTCCTCATTACAAGGGCATGGGCCAAGGTCATGTTGCTCAAGACTACAACTACATCTCTATGGCTAGTGGGCATTTCTTTTAAGATGCAGTTTCCAATCTCACTTTTTCATTCACCTTCAATAACTTTTCCAGTTAGATCTAACTAACTTTTCAAGTTAGTTCTGTGTGTCTTCCTCAATTATTTATATAAGACACTAAGGACCTGGACCTCAAATGGACCACCAAATGATAACTGGTGTAGACATACCTGAGATTTAAGTAGATAAAGATGCATCTTGTACAAGATGCACATCCTGAAATTCCTATAGATTTGAGATTGCAGGTACACAAAATGCAAGATTTATAAAGTCATAACAGTATCTGGTCAAATTAAAAGGTGAAAGTCTAGAAATACAGAGTTTTCACCATGAATAGAACACCTACAGAAAGCCTCAGATGAAGAAATTTGTAATGGAATTGTATGGAGGTCCTCATAAAAATTTCCCTACCAACTTTTTTATGCCAGCCTTTAAAGTCAAAGATAAACCATACAGCCCAAGATTCTAGGTAATTAGACTAGCAAAGCCATAGGGATGAAATGGCCCAGGGACTTGGTGGAGCATAGCTCACCAAAATAGACACAAGATGGTGATCATGGAGCTTTAAAACTTCATCTCTCCCCTTTTGGATTTTGGTCTTGCTTGGAGCTGACTTCTTTCTACTTCTCTATTTCTTCCTTAAAACTAGTAATATTAATCCTAAGGCATTGAATTTTAGGAGTATGGAACTTTATACCAGTGGCTCAAATCAGAAAGATAATTCCTTAATTCCCATAGGAGACTTTACTTTTACAACCAGTCAAGTTTTGGAACTATATGGCACAAAATAAATTTCTTTAGAATTGTGAGATAGACATGATCTTGGGGGATGGGACACAATGTTATGCCTTGGATATAATCTATTTGTTTCCCCCAAATATTCACTTTTTAACAGTTTGATATCCAGTTTACCATGTGAAAGTTGCTGGGAATTAAAAATATTGTATTTTTTTGGTGACTGATAATGTACTACAAGTAACATGATAAAAAAAAAAGTAAAATATTACCTTAGTTCGGTATGTTGTCATAAAAGGTTAGTGTCAAAGCTCAACCTAGGCTCCACTCTACTTTTGTTTCCTATTTGGTGCAATGAACTTCCACCCATATCGGCTTTTACCATTACCATCTACTATGAGCCTATACAACAAAGAATCCTCACTAGATCTAAGCATTTGAAGTCCCTTGCTTTTGAAAATGCAAAACTGTGAACAAAAATCCCGATCAATAAATGGGCTAAGGAATTGAGAAGACACTTCACAGATCTACAAGCAATAAAGATATATAAAAAGATGTTCAATACCTCTAGTAATAAGATAAATGCAAATCAAAACCATCCTATGATTTTACCTCTCCCCAATTAGGATGGCTAGTATCAAGAATACAAGCAACAATACGTATGGGCAAGGATGTGTGGAAAAAGATACATTCATATATTGCTGTTGGGGTTGCAAGTTGGTGCCGTCACTCCAGAAAACAGTATGGAGATTTCTTAGAGAACATGGAATGGAACCACCATTTGACCCACCTATACACTCCTCAGCTTATACCCAAAGACTTACAAACAGCATAGCACAATAATGCAGCCACATCAATGTTTTTAGCAGCTCAATTCACAATACTAGATTGTGGAACAAACCTGGATGCCATTCAATAGATAAAGAAACTGTTGTATATATAAACATGGAATATTGTTCAGTCATAAAGAAGAATAAAATTATTGCATTTGCAGGCAAGTAGATGGAGTTGGAGAATATCATGCTAAGTGAAATAGGCTAATCCCAAAAAAAAACAAAGACCAAATTATTGCTCTGATAAGTGGATGATAATATATAATGGGTGTGTGGAGGTGTAAGGAAAGATTATACAAAGAATTAATTGTGCAGTGGTAAGTAAGGGGTGGGGAAGTGGTGAAAAATAATAAAACAAGAAATATCATTAACCTATGTACATGTATGATTGCATAAATGGTATGATTACTTTATGTAAAACCAGAGAAATGATAGTTGTATCCCATTTGTGTACCATGTATCAAAAATTAATTTAAAAAAGAAAATAAATTAATGCTTATTTTTGGCTCACAAATGTGGTGCAATTACAAAGCACAGGACTATTTTTTGTGGGTGTGCAAATTGGCTCTAACAAACTCCAAGTGGGGGGGGGGTTAAATATCTTGATCAATTGCCAGACATTTGGAATTTTTATGCACTTCTCCAAGACAATGACTTTGAAAAGCAGTGCTCCTTTGTTGTAATAAGATTTCATCTGTATTAAAATAATCAATACAAACAAAATCTCATAATCATATTTCATACAATATTTCTTTAATGTTTATTTGTTTCAAAAATTAAAATCCAGACTTTGCATAAACCAGCAAAAATGAAACAAAACAAAACATAAACACATCCTATAGAGTCATCAAACATGAGAAAAAAAAATTTCAAATAGTAATAATAGACAACCATTAGAGGTAATTTTCACTTTGGGACTCATGGTCCAGCTTATTCCTAATTGTTCATTGTGCTGAATGGCAACATTCTATTGCCATTATTTCATTGTCTCATAATTTCTGATATGATTAAATTGTAATTTATGGTTCTCTGTTTCCAAAAGAATATCACAGACTGGCTTCTAATTAGTGGTTTGTGCTAGCATAGGTAAGATTTATCTCCAAATTGCTTTCTCTTTATGCTAAAATGGAAATTGTTTTCAGAATGAACTCACTTATCTGAGTGCCACATTTCAGGTTGATTTTTGTAGTGCTGAATTTAAGCTGCAGAATATTTGTGAAAGTTTTATATATTTTAATAGAGTGAGTAAAAGTTTATTCTACAGTATTTCCTGCTTCACTCCTTATGGTACCTAACTCAAGTTTATTCAAATTATGCTTATGTATTATGTGCTTATGTACTATTTTACAAGCTATGGCTTTATAAAAACATGAACATAATTTTCTTTGAATACAATTTCAGAAATGCAACAAAAATTGAGAATATCATTGCAAACAACAATGTTCTCTTTCTCAGCACTTATACATATCATTGCTCAATAAAATTTTAGAATTTTGGAAAAAATAGTTGTTCTTTTTGCTCTTTCTGAGAGTTCAATGTATTTTGTCATATTATATACATACATGAAGCATAGCTTCCCAATTTTGTGGTTGCATAAGTTGTGGATTTATACTGGCCCTATATTCATATACAATCATAGAAAAGTAAGATCTGATTTATTCCATATTTCCTTTTTAAATCCCCTTTCCCTTCCCTTCACTCACTTTTGTCTTACCCAGTGGGTTTCTATTCTTCTTCCCTAACTCCCAATATGTGTTATCATCCACATATTAGAGACAATATTTAGACATTGGTGTTTGGGATCGGCTCATACCACTTAACAAGATAATCTTAAATTATATTCTTTTATAAGCAAATACCATAATTTCATTCATTCACCTGGCTACTATTCCATCATATATATATTCCACAATTTATGTATCCATTCATCTGTTGAAGGGCACCTAAGTTAATTCAATAGCATCCATACTATGTATTGAGTTGCTATAAACATTGATGTGGCTGCATCACTGTAGTATGATGATTTGAAGACCTTTGGGTATATATCAAGAAGTGGGATAACAGCGCAAATGGTTGTTCCATTCCAAGGTTTCTGAGGAATCTTCATAATGCTTTCCAGAGTGGTTTCACCAATTTGCATTCCCCTAGGAAGGCATGAGTGCAATGATTCCCCCCATCTTCACCAACACTTATTGTTATTTGTATTCTTAATAATTGCCATTCTCAGTGATGTAGATAAAATCTCAGTGCAGTTTTAATTTACATTTTTCTAACTCATGGAGATGATGAACATTTTTTATATAACTCCTCACTGATTTATTTATCCTTCTATGAAGTGCTTGTTCAGTTCTTTGCCCACTTATTGTTTTGGGTGTTTATTTTTTGGTTGTTAAGTTTATTGAGTTCAAAATGTAAGGACAAATTTGAAGGAGAAATTTAGAAACAATAAAAACCAACTGCCCTAAGGGATCTGTACAGAATATTTTGCCTAAAAAGTTATCATGCATATTTTCCTAAAGTGTTCAAGGAAAGTTCTCCAGGAAGGGTTATATTTGGGCCATAAAGGAAGTGTCAACAAGTTTAAAATATTGATGTAGAGCCATGCATCTTTTGGGATCACAATAAATGTGCTACAAAACAATAATGAATGAAAAACTAGAAAACTCACAAATATGAATATTAAAAAGCATGTATTTAAGAAATAAAAATTAGAAAATACTATAAAGTATTAAAAAACAAAATACATAAAAATTTATGGGATGTAGCAAAAACAAATTTCAGAGGGAAAGTCAGAGCTATAAAATACTACATTATTAATGATGTTTTCAAATAAATAACCTAACTTGAAACTTTAAGTGAAAAAAATGAAGTCAACCCAAAACTTTCAGGATATAAATATAACAAAAATAAGAGCAGTGATATAATAGAGAGTAGAGAATAGACTGAAGGATACCAAATGTTGGTTACTTAAAAAGATTGAAGAAATTGATAAAACTAAACTTTTGAGAAAAGACTCAAATTAACAGAATAAGAGGTATATCAGGTTATCAGTATGGAATTGACCAAAAAATAAAAAAAAAAACAAGGTATTCATCAGGGTTCTTTAGAGAAACAGAATCAACAGAATCAACAGTAAGTATAATTATAAAAGGGACTTTATTAAATTGGTTTATACAACCAGAAGCTGGGTATTCCACAATGACCTGCAGGTTGGAGAGCTGGAAGAAACAGCAGCTGCACAGTCCAAGAGGCAGAAGCTCCAGACCAAGAAGAAACAGTGCTACCATAGTCTAAGACAAAGGCTTCTGTGAAATTATATTTTTATGACTTGTCTTTCCTATGAATTCTCTGAGCAATTACTAAAGGCTTTGCAACATTATTTATATTGCAGGGCCTATCATATGAATTCTTTAGAATTTATTAAGGAGTCAACAACTGTTAGAGAATTTGTCACATTCTTATATTTGGTTGGTCTCTCTCCAAGATGAATTCTCTAGGGTTGAGTAAGATCTGGCCTTCAGTTGTAACTTTTTCATATTTCTACTTGTAGGACTTCTATCCATTATGTGGTGGCAAGTAAGAGTTGGACAATACTCAAAGGCATTGCCACTTTCTGCAGTTTCTGTCTATTATAAATTATTTTATGCTTAATAAGGTATGCACTTCTTTTAAGAGCTTTGCCTCATTCTTTACATTCACATGACTTTTCTCCTGTAAGAATTCTCTGGTATTAAGTAAGGGTTGAGTTGAAAATCTTTGCCACATTTTATACATTGGTATTATCTCCCATCAATATAAACCTTGTGATGTTTAATAAGGATTGGACAATACTTAAAGTCTTTGCAACATTCTTTGTATTCATATGGACTTTCATTACTAACAAGCTCCCAGTGTTGAATAAAGTGTGAGATCTGAATAAATGCTTTTGCACATTATTTACATTTATACAGCTTTCATTCAGTATGAATAGTCTGGTGTTGAGTAAGAGTTGAGATGAGTTTAAAAGCTTTGTGTCATTCCTTGCATTTGTATGGTCTCTGATCACTATGAATCCTCTTGTGTCTAATAAGGTCTGTATTATACTTAATACACATTCCTTATATTCATATGGTCTCTCATCACTATGAACCCTCTGGTGCTAAGTGTGAAAACTGAGTAACTCCTTTCCCACCTTCTTTACATTTGTAGGGCTTCTTAATTGTATGAATTTCTGGTGCTGAATAAGGAGAGAGATGTATTTAAAAATCTCTTCCACATTGCTTACATTTGTATGGTCTCACATCACTATGAATCCTCTGGTGTTTAATAAGGACTAAACTGTACTTAAAGGCTTTACCACATTCCTTACATTCATATGCTCTCTCATCACTACGAATCCTCTGCTGTCTAATAAGGTGTTGACTATACTTAAAGCCTTTGCCACATTCCTTACATTCATATGGTGTCTGAGAACTGTGAATTCTCTGGTGCTGATTAGGATATGAGATTTGAATAAATGCTTTCCCACATTCTTTACATGTGTAAGGCTTCTCTCCAATATGAATCTTCTGGTTTTTAATAAGGCTTGAAGTGTATTTAAAAATCTTTTGCATATTCTACACATTTGTATGGCCACTCATCACTATGAATCCTCTGGTGCTCAGTAAGTTTTGAGGTGTAAATAAGTGCTTTTCCACATTCTTTACAACTGTAGGGCTTCTCTGCAGCATGATTCTTGTTGTGTTTAGTAAGGGTTTACCTTTGAATAAAAGCTTTACCACAATATTTATATCTATAGGGTTTATCACTACTGTGATAAAGGGTTGAGAAATTCTTAAATGCTTTAACACATTTCTTAAATTTGAAGGGCATTGTTCCCATACAAATTTTCTTGCACTGAATGCATGTGATTTTATTTAAAGTTCTTCCACATTCTTTAAAGTTTGAGCACTGATGAAATACTTGTTTGCATTTATTAATGTTGAAATGCTTCTTTGTAAGATGAGCACAATGATATTTTCTAAGATTTTCAAAAAATATTAAATATTTGTGAGTTTCACTGCATTTGTTACATCTGTCACCAATAAAAATATATTCATATTTATATAGGGTACAGATCTGGCTAAAAGTTCTTCAAAGTTTTATTATAAATGTCAAATTCTCACCAAATATCTATACCAGATTTTTGACTAAGTAATAATAGATTAGACAGATCTTCCTATATTTATTAGAATGTTATATTTTGGCACAAGGAAGAACTGTTTGTTGAATGCAGAACAACAGACTTTCCATTAAGTTAAAAAATATGATCATACTTAGTGATTTATTTTTATTACTAAATTTCTTGTCCAAAAAAGCATGTTTGAGTAAAGATTTAACCAAATGTTACATTTCAAATTTTTCTTGTTATGAACTGAAGCATTCAATAAATTTCATTTTATATTTTCAAAATTTCATTTCACAGCAAAGTTATATTATCAATAGTTCAGTGGAGATAAATCTTGAAGACACACAAAACCCTCTTCAAAACTGACTAGCAAAATTTGAGGTGTTTCCTGAGGCATCATATGTTCTTGATATTTATTTGTGAAAAAATTTTTATTTCATAGTTATCTCATATTTATTATATTTATTATGACAAATTTACTGACCTTTACTCTCCCCACACATTCTTCCCTTAAGTGTTAACTTTCACTGCCATAGTTTCCATACCTTCCCTTTATCACCTTTGGAAATGAATATTTTTTCCCTGCTCTGATGAAAATTCTTGGGATTGATGAGAATACATAACTGAAAGAAATCAAAGGAACAAATTATTTTACTTGCTACACTCTTTAGAATATACTTTGCAAAAAATGAAGTTATTATCAAGGTGAAGATGGTGGAAAGAAGCAGAAAAGCAAATCCAAGATCCTAATTATTCCATATATTAAAAAAAACCTAATCTATAAGTGAACAAAAAACTTAAGCACTTCTCAAAAGAAGAAATATTAATTCATATGCATGGATGAGGGAAATTTGGAAAAAAGTATGAAATGTTTTTCAACTTTACAAAGATGAGAAATTGCATAAGATCTATAATAAAGTACAATCTTAAAGACAATGCTTACTGAAATAACCATTCATAAAAAGCCAAAACTTGTATGATTTTACTTATAGGAGACATCTAAAGGTACTAAACTCATTGCACAGAAGGAATGGTGTTTTTGATGAGAGACAAAAGAATCACTTTTTAAAGAAAATTTTACTTTCTTTTGGGATATGTAAATTTCCTAGAAAGATGCTGCAAAACAAATTAAAAATACTAAACAATACTTAAAATATTAAGACAGTAGGCTTAATTTTCTGTGAATTGATTGCATTTAAATTTTAAAAATGTATAAAAGATAAACAGAAATGTAAAAATATTTAAGAGCCCTTCTCTGAAATCCTAGTCTTTATCCTGGACAAAAGAAGTGTTTTATCAATAAACAGATGATAAGCATGCTAGTAATTCTAGCTGACAGAAAGGCTGAGGAAGGAGAAATGTGAATTTGAAGCCAGTTTGAACACCTTATTGAGATGTATTTCACAATATTAATGAAATGGGGCTAGGAATGTAGCTAAGTATTAGAGCACTCTGAGTACAAACCTCAGTATATGTACATATATCTACATGTATTTAATTAGGTAAGTTACACAATATACCTAAATGGAGAAAAGAAACAAGACACAATATACAATCATAAACAAAATGGATAATATTATGTAAAGCCAGTAAAAACATGCAATTTTAAGGGAACAGGCACATGGTTCATGCACATTTCAAATTACATTGTCCCAAAATGTAAAGTACAGGAAATTTACATTAAATAATAATCTGTAGTTTACAAAAAGAAAAACATTTTTTATTGATGGGAGGTAACCTATTTCTCAACATAGAACCTATTCTAAACAATGGAACACACATATGGGCACAAGAATGATAGAAAATTTAATCCATAATATCATCAATAAACATATTATTTTAAAAATCCTCTTTACAATAATAATTTTCAGTCATGACTATGCACTCACAAAGAACTGGAATTGTGAGTAAGGAATATTCATTATATGTCAGAGAATATTAACAGAATACCAAGAACAATTAATCATAAAGAGCTCTGTGAAGAAAAGTTAAATGAATATGTATTTAAATCATATTAGCGAAACTTTTAGATAAATAATATTTTGCAATGATTTAGCCAAGAGACATTCAGAAATGTGAACACGTTTTCTGGTAGCATTCAAAATCAATAAAGAGATGTCAGACCATGCAGACCCTGACATAGGGGAGTAGTTTGGGTGTTACTTTGATATCCTCAGGGAACACTAAGGGAAAGAAGCCTAAAATGATTTGAAACCATAAACTTAGGGTAGGGCATGGCCTTCTATGACTGCAAGATAAATAAAACTAGGTTTCTGAAATTCATTTCTCTTGGATTAGAGCTACACAATTAACACTCTAAAGTGTGATTTTCTCCTTCACATTGGGACCTATCATCAGTAATTTTTGGTTTTATTCATATCTGCCAACCTGTCTATATGGCTTCTCTTATATTTTGGATGTGAAGTATCCCCAAAAGCTCATGTGTAAGATGATGGAAAAAAGGTTTATGGGTGAAATGATTGGGAATACAGAGCATTAACTCAATCAGAGAGTTGATCCTTTGATAAAATTAACTGAGTTCTAGGTTGCTGTGGTTTGGTAGTGTTGGCTGGAGGAGGTGGGTCATTTGAGGCATGCCTCTATTGTATAAATTCATTATCTGTATCTGGTCTCTGGAGTCTGTATCTCTCAGCACTCCAATCATCATATGAATAACATTCCTCCACCAAATCCTTCCATCATGATGCTCAACCTCCTGTCAAGCCCAAAGAAATAAAGCTGGCTGTTTATGGACTAGGATCTCTGAAATCATGAGCCCCAAACTTTTCCTTCTTAAAATGGTCTTGTCAGATCTTTGTTCACAGCTGCAAAAAAAAAAAAAAAATGATTAAAACAGTTACTTCATTTTGTCTCTAGATTCCATGGTTCCTCACTTTGGTCCAGAATGGTGACTAGAGATGACTTGAAGACAGTGAGGATTGTTTATTGGACAATGGAATGACTATTATTAATCCTCTGTTTAATTACTGATGTTTATGTCCTAGTATTGTGTTCATTAGAGTAAGACTAGATTCTGGAAAAACTATCTCTCCAAATATTGTTTCCAGACAGACCCATTATAATATATAAGAAGAATTTAATCTGCAAATTCTGAGCCCATCTTTCAAATATCAACAGTAAAGGGAACAAATTAAAGATAAGAAAATACATTGTATTTCAAGGGGTAGGTCACAATATATTATATTGCTGAATTTCTTTGACAAATCTGAAATGAGGGCTGTACATATAAAGAAATAAAGAGGTTAAAATAAAAAGAAACATAATTAATATTTTCCTGTCTATATCATCATTTTCCCCAATATATTCCCATGAAAGTAAGAATCTGAAACTCATTCATGTACAGTGGAACCTACCAAGAGATACTCTATAAAGGAAGAACATTTAAGATTGATATCTAATCAAGAATTTTGAAGGGAAGTGACTCTCACCCAGAAAGATCAGGTTTCTGTAGTTCTCCAACATCATATCTCTGTATAATTTCTGCTGAGCAGGTTCCATGCATTCCCATTCCTCTTGAGAGAAATCAATGGCCACATCCCTGAATGTCAATGATTCCTGAAATAAGAATAAGTGTATAAATGGCATATTGACCATGTGATAACTGACAAAGTTTTTAATTTGACTCTATGAGAATGAGGAGAATAGGCTCTCACATTGGTGAGGAACCTCAATTATTCAATAAGATACTTTAACAAAGCATTCTTGTCTGATGTATTAGATAACTCTGAGAAAAGACGATGACAGGATTCCAAAAAAAGTGCATATGCTAACTTTTGTGAAATAAAATGTAAAATTTAGATAAATATAAGAATATACATGTGGGAGCTATATTTATACTTATAAAATGAATTATGTGTATTTTTCAATTGAGAAAGTTGCAGTGAATTAGAAGATTGCTTCCTAAATTTTAATGAGCACAATCATGGATTGGATATATTCCTAAGGTGTATATGGAGTGAGTCACTTGTCCTGGGATAGGAACTGGGTTTCTGAATGTGTACCAAATTCTTTAGTGATGCTAATGGCACTGGTCCAAGACAAACTCTTGAATAGCAATGAGGTAGAGCACTAAAGAAGACTTCATGAATCTGAATTGATGAATCTGAATTCATATATTTTAAGCAATTTGTGCATTTTGCTATAATAGAAGGTAGCAGAAAGAATCCTTTTTGATTATTGCAAATTTATATCTATCACTCCAAGAGTTTCTTATATAGTAATGCATATACCCAAAATAATCTATTGACAGTGGTAATAGTATTTTCTTTTTTTCATTACTGTTGAAGATATTTTGTCAAACATCCAATTAATGCTCTTCCTAGAATTTTTGCAAATCTACCTGGTCTATAATTCATAAAAAGTAACATAAATGTCAAAAAAAGTCTGTAATTAAAAGAATTTTCAGAGCAGTTATTGATAGTTATTATAACTGAGAAGAGTAGAAAACATATTAGGAAGGAAATAAAATCAAATTGATTAAATTCTGCATTCTAATACATTTGTGAAAATGGAAATTTTTGTGCACTAAAACAACAAACTTTCATGTAAATGATAGTAAAAATATTCAATTACTGAAAATTATAATTCAACTTGTGTTTGATACTTTGATTTTTATGACACTACTGAGATATACATGTTGAAGAATAGATTATAAAGAGCTAAAAATTATGAGTCTTATTTTCTTTGATTTTTTTACTTATCATCCATGAACTATATTTTAGAATTTTAACGTACTGAGAAATAGGGTTTTATAATTGTCTCTTTTACTGAAAATATAAGGAGATTAAAATGTGTACACCTTTGGTCTTGAGGTGGAATAAAATGAAAATATACAAAGGTATGGTTTCCTTCAAGCCTCCTGTTACAAAGCCAATGTTTAGTAAACAAACATGAGAGATTTGTTTTCCAAAGAAAGTCACAAGTAAAGAGAAATTAAAAACAAAAAAAGGTCCTGTATAAAACAGGGTGGTTTAAAAAGAGTATTTAATATAATTCTGAAGAGATACTTAATAATAAAGAGAAATTCATTATTATTATTGGGAACAGTCTGGCAGATATACTTTGAAAAATGTGTCAAATTTTCAAGGACCGCATCGTTGTTTCAATATGAGTTGCCACAAGGAAGCAAAATAAAATAAAAAGTAGAGCATAACTTCAATCTTCTGATAAAAGTTTTACTGGAAGTTTGATTTGTGCATGTGTTCCATGCTATAGAAGTACTAAAAGGGTAGTTGAACAGACACTTTTATATTCTAGAGAGTCTCTGTTTTTTCCTGGTTTGCTTTAGTATAATCAATGTCTTTCTAATATAAACTATGAGAAAGTAATTCTAATTTAATGGAAGAGATGAGGAAAGATTCAAGATTAATGTTCTCCATTATGAGCATATATATGGAGGGAAAGATCAGTGTATTGGGCTCAAAGAATTTTGCCCCCATTGAAGATGTAAGGGTGAAGTCTAAAGCCATTGATAGGAAAGATAAAGAAAGATTGACTCTCAGAATATGGGTTTCCAGCTACTATCTGTTCCTTGCTCATTATGTCTATTTCATCTTCCAGTACTCTAGGTTGATTCTCTTGGTTAATATGGTGATCAGGTTTGCCATAGTGAAAGAAGTGATGGTTTGAACCCAGTGACAGTGTTGAAAAGTTTTCCATGTCACACCTGGACAGGGCTCCTCCAAGGAAGATGGAGAGAAAAGAGGTGCAGGCACCAAGTGAGAATTTGGCAAATGGTGCTGGAAAATTCAGAGGAGCTAGAGTCCCAGTTGGCATGACATTCCTGGAGAGCATTAAAGTCTTATGGCAATGAGAGTCTGCAATGCCCATACAAGGGACAGCAGTTCAAAGCTTATTATGCCTGAGCCAGTGGAGACACATGGGAAAAGATAAGGATATGAAAAACTTTATACCAGAATACACCATAGGATATTTCACCATTATAAACATCCACAAGAATGGAAACCTAATGAGAATAAGATATATTCAATTTTGTATAATTACACCAAAGGGAATTCTACTGTCAATATACAACTATAAAGACCCCCCAAAATTAAAAATTTATTCATAGAGCTATGAGTAGCCATAATGGAGCCTGTGGATCTGGATTTGAGATACTGCTTTCTGTATATTTAGCCAACTTAGCAGGAGGGAGGAACTGAGACTTCTAGAGACCACATTTACTTTCATGCAGGAACACCATGGAGTTGGGGTTCCCTTTTAATGATCCTCTCAGTCTACACCACACAACCTGTGTAGATACTAAGATGCAAGCACACTGATACCCTCATTCTTCTCTAATGATCATACAAGTCTTCTCTTAATCCAGGGATATTCTGAGCTGCCAGCACACTAATATCCTATTGGTCTTCAGGCAATCTGGAGACAGCATGCACTAATGTGACAAGATGCCCAGAGTTTGGGTACAAACCTCAGTAGACCTACAGTAATGGTCTGAAGGCTGAACTGCCACAGAGAAAGACTATGGCCAGCAGACTGAGAGGACCATGAGGAACCCTTCTCCACCATTTCTGCTCCTTCCATCGCCAGTCCCAAGGGCTTTAGTTTTCCTTCCCAGTCTCCAGATGCCTAAAGCACACTCACCATTTCCTGGTTTTCACTGTGCCCGGCATTCTCCCTATGATTCTTTCAGCCCCTGTGTGGCACAGAAACCTGGAACTCCTGAGCATAAGAGGAATAGCCAGAAATGGATCCGAAGAATGGCAGACTTCCGAGACAAAAGATAGCACCCCATTGCATAAACTCACTCCTCTTGACTGGTTGTATGGGGATAGGAGGGTTCTCACCCAGGAGCCTCTTATTGGGCAGAGCTTTAGGCCCCATCGCCAGATGCTGATCCTAGCGAACCTACCTCTGAGTGACAGAAGATTGTGGCCAATCCAGGAATTAATGAGAATAGAATGACATACTTTGGACTGTTAATTTTGGTTTTTGCAGGACTAGGGACTTCACTCGAGGACACTCTACACTGAAAACCAATCCCTCTTCTATTATTTGAAACAGAGTCTCATGAATTTGCTTACACTGGTATCAGTACTACAGGCATGCACCACCACACCTGGCTTCAAATTTTTTTGTTGTTTGAGTTGATGTGAATTGAAGTCAGAGCTTTGCCTTGCAGCTACTTTATGGGAGAGTTTCCCTGCAGTAGTGCAATCTAACATAGAGAGGAAGAAATTTGCATTTATCATTGCATATCAGTTCATTTTGGCATATGAATTATATATATACAAATGGTTCTTGAATGGAAATGACATAATAAAAATTACTGTAAGTTTCATTTAACTTTTCTGCTACCTGATCTTATGGGAATGTTGGTTTTTTGGGGGGTGGTGCCAGGGAGTTATTCCAGGGGTGCTAAACCACTGAGCCACATCCTCATTTAGTTTTAAAATTTTATTTAAAGACAAGGTGTTGCTAACTTGCTTAGGGTCTTCTCAGCTGTTGATGCTGGTTTTTAACTTGCAATCCTACTACTCCAGCTGCTGGAGTCCCTGGGTTTATAGAAGTGCATCATAGAAGATGGTTCCTGTCTCAAAAATCTTGAGTCACTGAGACAATAGGCATAAACCACCACGCCAAACTATATTTGTTTCTTTTACTTTTGATTTGCTAGGAAGTGAACGCAGAACTTCAGACTGCAACTATTTTAATGCTGGGTTTTCTTGCAGTACTGGGATCTAGATTAGTCAGTATGATATTTGCATTTAAACTTAAATATAAGGTCATATTAATTTATTACATGTTTTTCATGAATAAAAATGTTAATAAGCATTATTTTAAAATTTCATTTAACTTTTTTGCTCTCTGTTATTATGTATAAGCAGCTTGGGCTTTGAGCTAGAAAAATTCCCTAAAGCAGCAATGTCCAACACAAATCAATTGTAAGACATAACTGTAAATCTAAATGTTCTAATATTCACAATAAAAAGAAGAGAGAACAGGTGAAATTAACTGTAATAACATAAACCAATATATTCAGAATATTAGCATTGTTTGATAATATAAAATTACTAATAAAATATATAATAAACTCTACATAAACTACATCATCAAAACTCATTCTGGAACTGTGATGGCACAGCAGAGCTGCTGGCATGTGTTCCTCCTGCTGCTCCATGCCCAGGCCTGGCCTTTCTGACAAGAGCTAGACTTTGGGATCCTTGAGGACATTCAGCTATGCACTTTTGAATATCCTTTCACCATATTCAACATGAGATAACATTCTTATTGGTTATCCTCAGCAGGACAGGCAGTTTTTAAATTTCCTCTTGTGATCCAAGATGGTGGACTAAAGGGTGACTGCATCTCCCATCACTCCAGAACCCAGGATTCAAGAAGGGGAAGCATTGAGAGACTTGGACCAACATAGAGCCATGGGGTGAGTTTCTCCCACTGGGTGAAGCTCAGCCCAGGCAACAGTCCCGGAGAGGGGCAGCTACTCAGAGCAGGGCAGGGCAGCTAGAGTCTTCCCCAAGCAGCCCTGCTACCTCTGGTGGCAGGCGCGATCTACAGCCAGCTCCTCAGAGCAGACCTGCCCAGTAAGAGCTTTTCGGCACAGAGCCAACCCCAAGGCCCAGACCCAGCGGAGGGCTTTACACACAGGCAGCTTCTAGGACAAGGGCAGGGCAGCCAGAGACTTTCCCAAGAAGCCCTGATCCTTTAGGCAATAGCCAGCTTCTTGGAGCAGACTAGCCCAGTGAGAGTGAGAGCTTTCCTGCACACAGCAAATCCCAAGCCCTGAAACCAGCAGAAGACCCTGGCCCACAGGCAGCTTCTGGGACCAAGGTAGGACAGGGAAAGGCTTTCCCCTAGTAGCCTGGCTCCTTCAGGCAGGGGCAAGCCCTGTCTATAGTCAGCTTCTAGGAGCAGGACCATCCAGTGAGAGGATTTCCACACAGAACCAGCCCCCAGCCCTGGACAAGAAGCGGGATAGGGGAAGATTTCTTCGGAAGCACTGCATTATCAAGTTCCTCCAATATTTCTGGCTACTGAAGACTGGGAGGTGATATACTGGAAATCTACAGGGACACAATAAGCCAAAGAGGAAATCTAAAATATCTCAGAGTCCCACTGATATCTGACCAAAATGAGAAAACAAGAGAAGAAAAAGTCCCAAACAATCCTAGACACTATATCAATAAAACATAATGACAGCACAGCAGAAGAAATGTCACAAAGGAAGTTCAGAATGTACATAATTGAAACATTCAGAGAAGCAAATGAGATGAAAGACCAAATGCAGGCATTGAAGGAAGAGATAAAAGAGCAAATACAGTCATTAAATGATCGCACCAATCGATAGTTAAAAGAACAAATATGGGAAGAAAAGATCATTTCAATAAAGAGTTAGAGATACTAAAAAAAAAAAAAAAAGAAAGAAATCCTTGAAATGAAGGAAACAAAAACCAAGTTAAATACTCCATAGAAAGCATAACCAGTAGGATAGAATACCTGGAAGACAGAACCTCAGATATTGAAGATAAAATATTTAATCTTGAAAACAAAGTTGACCAGAGAATATGGTAAAAAATCAGAAACAGAATCTATAAGGTATATGGAATATCATGAAAAGGCCAAATTTAAGAATTATTGGGATTGAGGAAAGCACAGAGAACCAAACCTAAAGGAATGAATAATCTATTCAATGAAATAATATCAGAAAATTTCCCAAAGCTGAAGAATGAAATGGAAAATTAGGTACAAGAGACTCATAGGACTCCAATACCACAAATTACAACAGACCCATGCCAAGGCACATTATTATGAAAATATCTAACATACAAAATAAAGACAGAATTTTAAAGGTCACAAGAGAAAAGAAACAAATTATATTCAGGGGGAAGCCAATAAGAATATCAGCAGATTTTTCAATCCAGACCATAAACGCTAGAAGGGCCTGGAACAACATTTAGTAAGCCGTGAAAGAAAATGGATGCCAACCAAGAATCTTATATCCACCAAAACTTACTTTCAGATTTGACGGTGAAATAAAATCCTTCCACAATTAAAAAAATTAAAAGAATTTACAAAAAGAATGCCGGCATTACAAAACATTCTCAGCAAAATATTACATGTGGAAGAGCTGAAAAACAATGGTGCAAATCAGCAACAGGAGGAACTAGTCTAAAGGAATAGCCAAATATAGTAGAAACTAAATCATGTCAAAAAACAAAAATGAGTCAAGTAACTGGGAATACAAATCATATCACATTAATAACCCTGAATGTTAATGGCCTGAACTCATCAATAAAAAGACATAGACTAGCAGATTGGATTAAAAAGAAAAATCCAACAATATGCTGCCTGCAAGAGATTCATCCCATAGAAAGAGATACCCATAGACTAAAGGTAAAAGGATGGGAAAAATATACCATGCACATTGACACAGCAAAAAATCTGGAGTATTCATCCTCATTTCAGGTAATGTGAACTTCAAGCCAAAACTAGTCATAAGGGATAAAGAAGGACATTACATACTGCTTAAAGGAAGCATATATCAGCAAGACATAACAATCATAATTATCTATGCCCCAAACATTGGCTCATCCATGTACGTCAAACAAATTCTTCACAATTTCAGAAACCAAATAGACCACAACACAATAATACTAGGAGATTTTAACACACCTATTTCACTACTGGACAGATCTTCCAAGCAAAAAGTGAATAAAGAAAACGTAGATCTCAATAACACAATCAAGAATTTAGATTTAATGGACATATATAGAATATACCATCCAACAAAGACCGAATACACTTTCTTCTCAGTACCACAAGGATCCTTCTCTAAAATAGAACATATTTTATGCCACATAGCTACTGTTAGCAAATGCAAGAAGATAGACATACTACCTTGTATTCTATCAGATCATAGTGGATTGAAATAAGAAATAAATGACAGAATAAACAACAGAAACTTCTCCAACACATGGAGATTAAAGAATACACTATTATATGATGAATGGACAACAGAAGACATCAGGAGGTAGATAAAAAATTCTTAGAAATAAATGTGAACAAAGATACATCATATCAAAATCTCTGGGACACTATAAAAGCAGTACTAAGAAGAAGATTTATTTCATGGAGTACATTCAACAAAAGAAGTAAAAATCAACAAATAATCAACTTAACACTACAACTCAAAGTCCTAGAGAAAGAAGAGCAGACCAACACCAAAAGTAGTAGAAGACAGGAAATAGTAAAATCAGAGCTGAAATCAATGAAACTGAAACAAAAGAAACAATCAGAACAATTAACAAAATAAATAGTTAGTTCCTTGAAAAATAAAAAAACAAATTTGATAAACCTTTAGACACACTAGCAAAGAGAAAGAGGGAGAAAACTCAAATTACTAAAATTCAGAATGAACAAGGAAATATCATAACAGACACAAGTGAACTACAAAACATAATTAGAAGCTATTTTGAAAATCTGTACTCCAAAAAAATAGAAAACCTCGAAGACATCAACAAGTTTCTAGAGACATATGAATTACCTAAACTGAACAAGGAGGTCATACTCAACTTACATAAATCTATTTCATGCAATGAAATAGAAGAGGTCATCAAAAGCCTATCAACAAAGAAAAGTCGGTTTTCAAGATGGCGGACTAGAGGGTGGCTGCATTTCACATTGCTCCAGGACACAAGATTCAAAAGAGGAGATAGTGAGAGACTTGGGACCAACTCAAAGCCACCGGGTGAATCTCTCCTGTTGGGGAGGCGACCCAGATGGGGCGGTAGTCCCTGAAAGCAGGGAACTTTTTGAAGTAGAGTTGCTCGGGAGATGCCCTCCCCCCACTGCAGCGATAAACAAGGACAACTGGGATCATCGTAGAGGAGGCAGCTCAGCACAGCGCTTGGACTTGGAGCAACCACTGGGGCTCTGGGTGGCTGCCTGAGGAGGAGCTGCATGGCGAGCTGTTTGGACACAGAATGACCTCTTCTGAACACCGGGGTGTTGCCCGGAGGTAGAGGAGGAGTGTGGTGGGTCGCTTGGTCTAGGAGTGACTGCATCAGAGCTACAGGCAGTTGCCAGAGGAGGAGGTGCTTGGTGAGCTGTTTGGACTCAGAATGACCGCTTCTGAACACCCAGGGTGTTGCCCAGAGGAAGAGGAAAAGTGCGGAGAGTCCCTTGGTCTAGGAGTGACTGCATTAGAGCCAAAGGTGGTTGCCAGAGGAGGAGCTGCGTGGCAAGCTGTTTGGACTTAGAACGACCACTTCTGAACACCCAGGGAGTTGCCCGGAGGAAGAGGAGAAGTGTGGCGGGTTCCTTGGTCTAGGAGTGACTGCATCAGAACCACAGGTGTTTGCCAGAAGAGGAGGCGAGTGGTGAATTGATTGGACTCAAAGCGTCCGCTCCTGAACACCGGTGGCCTGCCTGGAGGAGGAGCGTGGTGGGTCAATTGGTCTCAGAGCCCCTGCTCATGAACACCCAGGGGGTACCCTGAGGAGGAGGAGTAAGAACAGGGCGGGTCACTTGGACTCGGAGTGACTGCCTAGAGCTATGGGCAGTTCGTGGGAGGAGTAGACGTGAAGTGAGTTGCTTTGATTCCTAGTGACTGCATTGGAACACCCGGCGGCTGTGCAAAGGAAGAGGTGTGGGATGGGTCTCTGGGTCTCGGAGCTATTGTATGCAGCTCCAGGTGGTGACTCAGAGGAGGGGCCGAATAACCAGTTGATTAGGTGCAGAGCAGGGTCCCAGGACCTAGGCGACTTCTTGCTGGAAGAGTCACACAGAGACACGCCTAGGGGTGGAGCAAAGTTTGCAGGACCGTGGGCAGATTCTCTGAGGAGAGGCAGCCTAAGGAGACTCGCCTGCGAAGGGTGAGGCTCCCAGGCCCAGGAGGTAGGTCCAGGCCCCTGGGAACATTGCAGAGGACAACGGTGCAGTCCAGGCAGTAGTTGTAGATTGAGGGAAACCTCTAGGAGGGGAACTGACCAGCGAGACCTCCCTACTGGGTGAGTCTTCCCTGCTCGGTGAGGTTTTCCCACAAGGATGGTAAAACCAGAGACACAGGCACAAACAGGCCTTGCCTCAGCCTGCAGCCTAGTTCCCCTTTGGATGACCATTGGTCATAAATTGGAGGCACCTCTGCCCACTAGCAGGGAATATACCCAACCTGAGGGTCAACAACCCTAGAGAGGCAGCTTCTTTGTGGAGCTCTGCATATCAACTTCCACCAAGACTTCAGGCTACTGAAGGATAAGAGGGGATAAATATCAATCTTCAGGGACATTTTATGTCGATAGAGGAAATCGGCAATATCTTAATGACCCACTGATTCCTGAACAATATGATAAAACAAGGGAAGAAAATGTCCCCCAAAATTCTAGATGTTACATCAATAAATTCCAAAGACAGCATGGCAGAAGAAATGAAAGGGAGTTCAGAATGTACATAATTAAAATGATCAGGGAAGCAAACTATGAGATGAAAGAGCAAATGCAAACATTGAATGATTGCACCAATCGACAGTTAACATAGCAAATACAGGAAGCAAAAGATCATTTCAATAAAGAGTTAGAGATATTGAAAAAAAACCAAACAAATCCTTGAAATGAAGGACACAATAAACCAAATTAAGAACTCCATAGAAAGCATAACCAATAGGATAGAACACCTGGAAGACAGAACTTCAGATATTGAAGACAAAATATTTCACCTCGAAAACAAAGTTGAACAAGAGATGGTAAGAAATCATGAACAGAATGTGCAAGAACTATGGGATATCATGAAAAGGCCAAATTTAAGATTATTGGGATTGAGGAAGGAAACAAACCAAAGGAATGAACAATCTATTCAATAAAATAATATCAGAAAATTTCTCAAATCAGAAGAATGAAATGGAAAATAAGTTCAAGAGGCTTATAGGACTCCAAATACACAAAATTACAACAGACCCACACCAAGGCACATTATAATGAAAATACCTAACATACAAAATAAAGACAGAATTTTAAAGGCTGTGAGAGAAAAGAACCAAATTACATTCAGGGGGAAACCAATACATATCAGCAGATTTTCAATCCACAACCTAAGCGCTAGAAGGGCCTGGAACAACATTTTTCAAGCTCTGAAAGAAAATGGATGCCAACCAAGAATCTTATACCCAGCAAAACTTACCTTTAAATTTGACGATGAAATAAAATCATTCCATGATAAAGAAAAGCTAAAAGAATTTACAATAAGAAAGCCAGCTTTACAGAACATTCTCAGCAAAATATTCCATGAGGAAGAGATAAAAAAAAAAGACAGAAATCAGCAGAGGGAGGAATTATCCTAAAGAACTGTCAAATAAACGAGGAACCAAGTTGTGTCAAAATATAATAAATAATAAATAAATAAATTTAAAAATGAACCAAATGACTGGGAATACAAATCATATCTCAATAATAACCCTGAATGTTAATGGCCTGTTTTCATCATTCAAAAGACATAGACTGGCAGATTGGATTAAAAGAGAAAGATCCAACAATATAGTTGCCTTGCAAAGAGACTCACATCTATAGAAAGAGATACCTCATAGACTAAAGGTGAAAAGGATGGGGAAAAAACATGCCATGCACATGGACTCCGCAAAAAAGCTGGAGTATCCATCCTCATTTCAGATAATGTGGACTTCAAGCCAAAGTTAGTCAGAAGGGATAAAGAAGGACATTTCATACTGCTTAAGGGAACCATAAATCAGGCAGATATAAGCAATCATAAACCATCTATGCCCAACACAGTGGCTCATTCATGTATGTACAAACAAATACTTCTCAATTTTAGAAACCAAATAGACCATAACACAATACACTAGTGATTTTAACACGCGTCTCTCATCCACTGGACAGATCTCCACACAAAAATTGAAAAAGAACCATAGATCTCAATAACACAATCAGTAATTTAGACTTAACAGACATTTATAGAATATACCATCCAACAAGAGGAAATACACTTTCTTCTCAGCATGCACATGGATCCTTCTTCCTAAATAAGACCATATATTATGCCACAAAAGCTAGTGTTAGCAATACAAGAAGATAGAGACACTTACCTTGTCTTTTATCAATCACATAAGGGATTGAACGTTAGACAAATAAATTGGATAGGAGTAAACAACAGAAACTTACTCCATCAACATCTGGAGATTAATAATATAGCTCATTATCTGAGGAATGGATACAGATACTATTAGTAGAAAGAAAGTAAAAAAAACTTTAGGAGGTAAATGAGGAACAAAAGAAACATCAGTATCAAAAGTTCTGGGACACTATGAAAGCAGTACTTAGAGGAAGATTTATTTCAGGGAGTCGCATTTAATAAAAGAAGTAAAACTCAAAAAATAATCGATACTAACACTATACGCTCTAAGCCCGACTAGAAAAAGAAGAAGCAGACCAACACCAAGCAGTAGTAGAAGACAGTGAAAATAGTGTAAACTTCGAGCTGAAATCAACGAAATTGAAACGAAAAGAAACATATAAAAAATTGACAAAATAATTACTTTGTTTTTCAAAAAAATAAATAAAATTGATAAACCTTTAGCCACACTAACAAAGAGAAGATGAGAGAAAACCCAAATCACTAAAATTCGGAAAGAACAAGGAAATATCACAAGAGACACGACTGAAATACAAAACATAATTAGAATCTATTTTGAAAATCTATACTCCAACAAAATAGAAAATTTCGAAGACATCAACAGGTTTCTAGAGACATATGAACTGCCTAAACTGAACAAGGAGGACATACACAATTTAAATAGACCAATTTCAAGTAATAAAATAGAAGTCATCAAAAGCCTACCAACAAAGAAAAGTCCAGTACCTGATGGGTTGTCAGCCGAGTTCTACAAAACCTTTAAAGAAGAGCTCATTCCAATACTTCTCAAAGTATTCCATGAAATAGAAGAGGAGGGAAGCCTCCCAAACTCATTCTATGAAGCCAATATTACCCTGATACCTAAACCAGACAGAGACACATCGAGAAAGAAAATTTCAGACCAATATCCTTAATGAACATCGGCCAAAAATTCTGAACCAAATTTTAGCAAATCGCATACAAAAATATTAAAAAGATAGTGCACCATGATCAAGTGGTTTTTCATTCCAGAGATGCAAGGATGGTTTACCATCAGGAAGGAAATCAATAAATGTTATTCACCATATCAATAGACTTAAAGTCAAGAATCACATGATTATTTCAATAGATGCAGACAAAGCATTTGATAAAATACATCACCCTTCATGCTCAAAACACTAGAAAAAATAGGGATAGTGGGAACATTCCTTAACATTGTAAAGGCCATCTACGCTAAGCCCATGGCTAATATCATTTTAAATGGTGAAAAACTGATAGCATTCCCCCTAAAACCTGGAACAAGGCAGGGATGCCCTCTTTCACCACTTCTATTTAATACCATCCTTGAAACTCTAGCCAGAGCATTTAGACAGACCAAAGAAATTAAAGGGATGATAGAAAAGAAGAACTCAAACTATCCCTATTTGCTGATGATATGATTGTATTCTTAGAGGAACCAGGAAAGTCCACACAGAAACCTTTAGATACTCATAAGTGAATTCAGTAAAGTAGCAGGATAGAAGATCAATGCACATAAATCTAAGGCTTTTTATACATAGTGATGAATCATCAGAAAGAGAATTAGGAAAACTACCCTTCACAATAGCCTTCGAAAAAAAATAAAATACTTGGGAATCAATCTCACCAAAAGAGGTGAAAGACCTCACATGAGAACTACAGAACACTAAAGAAAGAAATTAAGAAACCTTAGAAGATGGAAGATCCCCATGTTCTGGAATAGGAAGATTAATATGTCAAATGGCCATACTACCAAAAGTGCTATACAGATTCAAATGCAATTCCATTAAAATCCCAATGATGTACCTTACAGAAATAAGCAAGCAATTATGAAATTCATCTGGAAGAATAAAAAACCAGAATCGCTAAAGCAATCTTGGCATGAAAGGATGAAGCAGGGGGTATCGCAATACAGATCTTCAACTCTACCTACAAAGCAATAGTAACAAAAACGCATGGTATTGGTACCAAAATAGAAAGTGGATCAATGGTAACAGAATAGAGGACACGGAACAAACCCGAAATAAATACAATTTTCCTCACTACTAGACAAAGGGGCCAAAATATGCAATGGAGAAAAAGAATAGTCTCTTACAACAAATGGTGCTGGGAGAATTGGAAATCCATATGCAACAGAATGCAACTAACACCATATTCTCACCATGCATGATACTAAACTCAAAATGGATTAAGGATCCTCGGAATCAGACCAGAGACCTGCATCTTATAGAAGAAAAAGTAGGTCAAGAGCTTCAACATGTCGGCTTAGGACCAGACTTCCTCAACAGGACTCCCATAGCACAAGAAATAAAAGCAAGAATAATAACTGGGGAATAGATTCAACTAAAAGTTTCTCTCAGCAAAGGAAACTATCAGCAATGCGAAGAAAGAGCCTACAGAGTGGGAGAAAATCTTGCCAATCATACTTCAGATAGAGCACTAATCTCCAGAATCTATAAAGACTCTAAAAACTCTACACCAAGAATGCAAATAATCCAATCGACACATGGGCTAAGGAATGAATAGACCTATCACAGAAGAAGCATCTACAAGAAATCAACAAACATATGGAAAAATGTTCAACATCTCTAGTAATAAGAGAATGCAATCAAACCACCCTAAGATTCAATCTCACCCCAATTAGAATGGCGATTAATCAAGAATACAAGCAACAACAGGTGTTGGCGAGGATGTGGAGGAATAGGTACACTCATACATTGCTGGTGGGGTTGCAAATTAGTGCAGCCACTCTGGAAAGCAGTATGGAGACTCCTAGAAACTTGGAATGGAACCTACCATTTGACCCAGCTATCCCACTCCTTGGCCTATACCCAAAGGACTTAAAATCAGCATATTACAGAGATACAGCCACATCAATGTTCATAGCTGCTCAGTTCACAATAGCCAGATTGTGCAACAAACCTAGCTTCAGTTCACAATAGCCAGATTGTGCAAACCAACCTAGATGCCTTCAATTGATGAATGGATAAAGAAACTGTGGTAATATATACAATGGAATATTACTCAGCCATAAAGAATGATAAAATTATGGCATTGCAGGCAATTGAATGAAACTGGAGAATATCATGCTAAGTGAGTTAAGCCAAACTAAAAAACCAAAGGACGAATGATACCGCTAATAAGTGGATGATGACACTAATTGGGGTGGGAGGGTTTAGTGTTAGGTTTAGAGTTAGGGTTAGGGAAGGGGACAAGAATGGAGGAAGGAAGGACTGTATAGAGGAAAAAGAGTGGTGGGAGGGTGGGGGAAGGGGAAAAAATGGCAGAATGAATCAAACAACATTACCCTATGTAAATTTATGATTACACAAATGGTATGCCTTTATGCCATGTACAAAGAGAGAAACAACATGTATCCTATTTGTTTACAATAAAAAAAAAAAAAAAAAAGAAAAGTCTGGGACCAGATGGGTTCTCACCTGAGTTCTACAAAACCTTTAAAGAAGTGCTCATTCCAATACTCCTCAATGTATTCCATGAAATAGAAGAGTAGGAAACCCTTCCAAACTCATTCTATGAAGCCAATATCACCCTGATACTTAAACCAGACAGAGACACATCAAGGAAAAAAATTTCAGACCAATATCCTTAATGAACATCGATGCAAAAACTCTCAACAAAATTTTAGCAAATCACATACAAAATATATTGAAAAGATAGTGAACCAAGATCAAATGGGTTTTATCCCAGGGATGCAAGGTTCGTTCAAAATCCAGAAATCAATAAATGTCATTCACCATATCAACAGACTTAAAGTTAAGAATCACATGATTACATTGATAGATGCAGAAAAAGCATTTGATAAATACAGCATCCCTTCATGTTCAAAACACTAGAAAAAATAGAGAGAGTGGGAACATTCCTTAACATTGTAAAGGCCATATATGCTAAGCCCATGGCCAATATCATTCTAAATTGGCCCAAACTGAAAGCATTCTCCCTAAAAACTAGAACAAGGCAGGGATGCCCTCTTTCACCACTTCTATTCAACATCATCCTTGAAATTCTAGACAGAGCAATTTGACAAACCAAAGAAATTAAAGGGATACAATAGGAAAAGAAGAACTCAAAATATCCTTATTCACTGATGATATAATCATATTTAGAGGAACCTAGAAATTCCACCAGAAAACTGTTAGAACTCATAAGTGGATTCAGTAAAGTAGCAGGTTACAAGATCAATGCTCATAAATCCAATGCATTTTTATACATTAGTGATGAATATTTAGAAAGAGAAGTTTGGAATACTACCCCATTCACAGTAGCCTCAAAAAAAAATAAAATACTTGGGAGTCAGTCTCACAAAAGAGGTGAAAGACCTCTACAAGAACTACAGAAACTTAAGAAAGAAATTAAAGAAAACCTTAGACGATGGAAAGTTCTCCCATGTTCCTGGATAGGCAGAATAAATATTGTAAAAATGGCCATACTACCAAAAGTTCTATACAGATTCAATTCAATTCCAATTAAAATCCCATGACGTACCTTACAGAAATAGAGCAAGCAATTATGAAATTCATCTGGAAGAATAAGAAACCCAGAATATCTAAAGCTATTCTTAGCAGAAAGAGTGAAGCAGGGGTATTGCAATACCAGAGCTTCAACTGTACTACAGAGGAATAGTAACAAAAACGGCATGGTATTGGCACCAATATAGATAGGTAGATCAATGGGACAGAATAGAGGACATGGAGACAAACCCAAATAAATACAATTTTCTCATATTAGATGAAGGGGGCAAAATATGCAATGGAGAAAATAGCCTCTTCAACAAATGGTGCTGGGTAAATTGGAAATCTGAATGCAACATGAAATTAAACCCCTATCTCTCACCCTGCACAAAACTCAACTCAAAATGGATCAAGAACCTCAGAATCAGACCAGAGACCCTGCATCTTATAGAAGAAAAAGTAGGTCCAAATCTTCAACTTGTTGGCTTAGGATCAGACTTCCTTAACAGTACTCCCATAGTATAAGAATAAAAGCAAGAATCAATAACTGGGATAGATTCAAACTAAAATGCTTTCTCTCAGGAAAGAAAACTATCGATAATGTGAAGAGAGAGCCTACAGAGTGGGAAAAAGTCTTTGCCACTCATACTGCAGAGAGCACTATTTTCTAGAATATATACAGAACTCAAAAAACTCTACACCAAGTATACAAATAATCCAATCAACAAAAGGGCTAAGAAATTCAACAGACACTTCACAGAAGTTGTACAAGCAATCAACAGATATATGAAAAAATGTTCAACATCTCTAGTAATAAGAGAAATCCAAATCAAAACTACCTTAAGATTTCATCTCACCCTAATTTGAATGATGATTATCAAGAACACAAGCAACAATAGGTGTTGGCAAACAGGTGGGGAAAAGGTACACTCATATATTGCTGGTGGGGTAGAAAATTAGTGCAGCCACTCTGAAAAGCATGTGGAGATTCCTCAGAATGCTTGAAATGGAACCACCATTTGACCCAGCTGTCCCACTCCTTGGCCTATACCAAAGGACATAAAATCAGCACATTACAGAGATACAGCCATATCAATGTTCATAGCTGCTCAGTTCACAATAGCCAGATTGTGGATCCAACCTAGTTGTCCTTCAATTGATGAATGGATAAAGAAAGTGTGGTATATATATACAATGGAATATTACTCAGCCATAAAGAATGATAAAATTATGGCATTTGCAGGCAAGTGGATGAAATAGGAGAATATCATGTAAGTGAGAGAAGCCAATCTCAAAAAACAAAAGAATGAATGATCTCGCTGATAAGCAGAAGATGACACATAATGGGTGGTGGGAGGGGTTAGTGTTAGTGTAGGGTTAGGTTTAGGGTTAGAGAGGGGCAAGAATGGAGGAAGGAAGGACTCTATAGAGGGAAAAGAGGGTGGGAGGGTGGGGGAGGGAAAAATGGCAGAATGAATCAAACAATATTACCCTATGTAAATTTATGATTACACAAATGGTATGCCTTTACTCCATGTACAAACAGAGAAACACATGTATCCCATTTGTTTACAATAAAAAAAGACATTTAAAAAAACTATCAATCCAACCAATATGTCTGTTATTCATTATTTTCAGACCTCCTTTTTAATTTTTTCCTGACTTGTAACACCAAAAATTGTTTTTTTATTATTTTTGCAGACTGCATTTTGATTTATTATACACAAATGGGTACATCATTTCATTTCTACAGTTGTGCTCAATATCGATCCATACCATTCATGTAATCATACATGTACACAGGGTAATGATGTCTGTCTCCATTCCACCATGTTTCATAACCCCCCTCATTTCCCTCCATGTGATCTAAAGTTTCTCCATTATTATCTCATCCCCCACCCCTACCCCATTATATATCATCCACTTATCAGGGAAAACATTCAGTGTTTGTTTTTTTCCCACTACAAAGCTTATATCCAAAAGACTTAAAATTAGCACACTATAGTAATGCAGCCACATCAATTTTTATAGCAGCTCAACTCACAATAGCTAGATTGTGGAACCAACTTAGATGCCTTTCAACAGATAAATGGATAAAGAAACTGTGGCATATATACACAATGGAATATTATTCAGCCATAAAGAAGAATAATATGGCATATGCAGATAAATGAATGGAATTGAAGAATATCATGTTAAGTAAAATAACCCAATTCCACACAACCAAAAATTGTTTTTAAATTCACTATTTTATTTTGTTTTTCAATTGCTGTCTCCTTTCTCCTCTTCACTAAATAGTTAGTTATAAGAGGGTAAATATGTTTTACTCACTTCTGTTTTCCTAATACCTAGAATTACTCAAAGATAACTTTCAACAAGTATTTATTGAATGAATGAATTAGTTAAGTGAATAAATGGAGCAATGCTTAAAATTAATCAGAGGTTAAGGGAAGAGATGGCTAATAGTCAATGAAGTTTACTGTAAGTTATAGCATATTTGGACACAGTGGTTTTCAATATGTACCTGCCTTAGGGGCATTTTATTGGGACTAATGACATGTTAACTAACTCAGGCTGACTCCTTTCTCCCTGGCGAGTGAGCAAGATCAAGGCCTCAAAGGTGGTTTCAAAAGTTAATGATGATAAATCAGACCACTGCCAGGGATTGGTTAACAACAGTTCCAGGAACATGATCAGCTTGTGCTTGCCATGTAGTCCTATGGGACTCTCACTTGCATGAACCCTAGTACCTTGCTGACCTTTAAGCTGATTGGTTCCCACCTAGCCTTCACCCTACATGAAAGCTGTGTGACTTCCTCAATAAATGAGTTCCTGCTGTGAGGAAAAAAAAAAAACTCATTCTTTATTTGAAACCTGAAAACCATCTCAGTTCACACTGGCCACATTCCATGTTTAAGAACTGTGGCTTTCTTTATCTCAGTGAGGTGATAGAATTTATTTCCTTTTATGGATGTACTGGGGATTTCACTCAGTGGCACTCAATCACTGAGTCATATCCCTAGCACTGTTTTGTATTTTATTTACAGGTAGGGTCTCACTGATTTGCTTAGCACCTCACTTTTGCTGAGGCTTAATTTGAACTCACAATCCTCCTGCCTCCACTCCCCAGCCACTGGGATTTCAGGTGGGTGTCACTGTGATTAGTTGACCATATTCTACTCAGGGTTACAGAACAGTAGAGATTCTACCCTTAGTGACCTGGAAGTTCCAATTAGAAAGTGTCCAAATGTAGACCACAGTTTGCCACTTGAAACAGGGTAAATCCAACACCACTTTAGATAACACACAGCAAAGGAACACAGGTGTCCCACAAGGTTTGTGCTCCATATCTTCAGATCTGTCAACAGTCTAGTCTTTTGGGGTTAAACAGATTAAAGTAAACTTTACTTTACAATTTGTTCTTGAACCTAATGGCAGGAATGTGATGACTGTTTCCTTCAATAGTATGGGAAATTGAGAATTCTAATGCAAATCATATACATATGTCTACACATAGATCTGCATGATATAATATAGTTTATCAAGAGATTCAACTCTAAATTTAAATCAGGAGAAAAGAAAACAACTACCTATAAGGCACCTGCTCTTTGCCAGAAAGTTTCTGCATGACATGTGATTGAATCTTGGCATTCTGGATAGAGTGTGTCTATTAGTTGTGCATTACTGGACAGCAAACCACTCTAAAATGTATCAGGTCAAGATTGGACTGATTGAAAATGTCACTGAATTTCAGAGGATGAGCAGGCTGTCAAAAAATTGTCATGATTTCTCAACCCATGTGATCCTTTAATTAACTAATGTTGGCTTATTCTCATGGAAATAGCAGTGTTTTGAAAGGAAAGCTAGAAGTCTATAAATCATTTGAGACTAAATGTCTGACTAATACTCCTTAATTGTCATAGCTTCTCTTGAGTTATAAAAAATGAGGGACCAGATCCAGCATTCTGAATTTTGACAAAAATAGACTAAAAACCCATTATCAAAGTTATGGACAAAGGTGAGACAAAAAGATTGCTGATACTTTGGCACTCAGAATCATTCAGCTTTTTCTCATGAATGAGGTTAATATAACAATACAGGGTAAGGTAACATATTCAAAGTCCCTCAACAATCAAGTAGCTGTTTGTGACTCAGAATCATTTTGGCTTGAATGCCAAAGTCAAAACCAACCTCCTCTAAACCATGTGACTTGCTCTTCTTTTTTCATTATCTTAGGTTTGGATAGTGAAACTTATCAAGAAAGAAGAATTTTATCCATCTATTGTGGGTTTACTTTGAAAGAATGCTTCTGAAATTTCTAGAAAGGACTTGGCATAATTTTGGAAAATGCTTGAAGACTGAATTTGGAAAAATAAGAACAAACATTAACTTATCATAAAGAAGAAATTTTAAATGGGTGCAGGTAAAATTAATTCCCCAAACATAGTGAAAAAAAATGAGCTATGGAAACTGCAGGACTGCATGAGTGTCACATTTGTAAATGGATATATGAAACACTACATAAGAAAGTGAAAACAGCAGATAATGAGACAGTAATTTAAAGTAGACATGATGATGCATGGAATCTCCCTTTCAAAAATATCATATTAGAAGACAATTACAAGATATCTGAAGGTCTTTGCAACTTGCTTCAGTGCAGAAGGATTTGTAAATAGCCGTCAAATGAGAAAGAGATTTCAGGACTGTAGCCTGGTAAGAATTGGTGAAACATAATTTCAAACTTAACTTCAAGTAATTAGTCTAAATATGCTCATAAATAATTATATTTAAATATGAGCTATCAAAAAAATCACATAATGTAAATCATTCAATAATATATATACATATCTTATATGTGTAATATATATGTATATATACTTGAAAAACACTGTAAAAATTAGATATGCTCATATACATATTATATATGTTATACATATGTATATATATAGATACATTCATAGAAATATTTGAACAACATAAAGTGCTAACAGATAGTAGTAGTATATATAAGTTGTAAACAAAGAAGGGTAACAAAGGAATAGGAATTTTAAGAGAACAACACATTTATAATAAAGAGACCCTGAACAATGTGGGAGTTTGGTAATTCACCCCAAACTCCAGGATAGTCAGTAGTGGAGATAAAAACTGAGTTTCAGTTTTCTACTTTTGGAGACCACATTTATTCTAAGTTTACTGATTTTTGAGAAATTGTTCCCATGCTGATTCATAAAGCACTTGTCCCTAGATTTAAGTAGTCCATTCTTTGTGGTCCTAGGTTGATTGCACCACAGAGAATAAACAAACCATTTCCAGAGAGGCTATGATCCTAGATTTGCAAATCTCAAGTTGTTAATAATTCTCCCTTTTAAAGCATAAATTATTTGAGTGACAATATGTTGATAGAAACTGTGGTACCACTTTCAGAAAAGGAGAGGTGCATTTGACTGAGAATAATAGGCAATGGTCCCCAAATTATTTATATATTGGAGGGAACTTGAATATGTGATCTGGGATGAAGGACTACTCTGTCATACTTGACAGCCTTTGTTTACAGTGGTGCTTATTCACACTCTGTTCTTTCAACTCTCCCAAATTATTTTCAGTGCCTCTGGTTTTCTAAACTGACTATCACTGAATGTGGCATCTAGATATGTACAAATGCTCCATCCATTTTTACAGTTCTTCATGGAAGTTCAAGATGTTTTTGCCATGATACTTCTATTTTTCAAGATGAAAATATGGACTTGAAAAAGTCACTTAGTTTCATATAATTTGTAGATATCAGGTATCCTGATATTTTGATCTGGTGTTACACATTTTGACTCCTTTAACTCAAATGAAGTATTTTTCATTTGTGAGATTGATTTTGTAACCATTGAGTCCATATGGAATAAATGTATACTTTAAACTACATTATCTTAAATATTCTTATTCCCTTAGCCTCAATATTTTGTGTGGATTATGTGATCTCATAGGTAAAATGACAGAACCAGCCACATTATTATAAGCAATTTGCAAGAAAATAATTGGAATCTACTACATGTCATTGAAATGGTAAAATTATATTGCCTCACCCATAGCACTGAAATGTGAAAGAAGTAAGCCCCACTTGCTTTAGGCTGGGGTGGGCCTTTCTGATTAGGCCAAGTTTTATTATTTAGATATTTATGCCTTTTGGGGGTTTAGGGTGCAGCTGAGACTCTGAATCTGCAGATTTCACAACCTCATATTCAAACAATTTAGATGCTAATATTCACAAACTATTTCACCTGTACTAAACAAAAGTATACATTTTTGTTGTCCATACTACCTAACATATTCCAGAGCATTTATGTTGTATTTGGTATTATAGGCAATCTAGAGATGGTTTAACATGCACAGAAGAGTGTGCACAGGTTATATGTAGATACTATGCCATTTACTATAGGAACATTTTATCCCTGGTTTTGATATCAGTTGGGATCCTGGAACCCATCCAAGTCCAAAATTAAAAGCTCAATTTCTCCTGAGGATGGCCCTCTGGATAATGTTAGGGTGTCACTAGTTCCAGAAACACAATCTGGAATTGCATTCTATCTAGACTCACACTGGGTATTGAAGGAAGCCAGTGAAGGAAGCAGGGTTTGAACCCAACTAGAGCACCTGGAAGAGGCAGAGTTAGGAAGGAGATTTGGTTTTACAAACTGGAATGTGTGAAGTTCCTGTGATTGGAATGAGATCCTCATTTGCTGGAACAAGAAATTTTGGGAATGAACAAGAAACCAAACGTACTTCAAGACTTCTCACTACCTACCCTGTATGAATACTGCACCTGCCATTGAAGGGCACAGACCCTTCCCCTCATTCCACCAGTCAAAAACAGTCTGGAGGTCTTTAACTTCTATTGTCCATCATCTCAGCATTGCCAGGGCATTTCTGTAAGTCTGGAGATCACTCACTGTGCACAAGTGACCAGTGACCTGGGGTCAGGTGGGAGCCATATACTCAGGCTGCAAGGTAGGAGTGACTGCCACCTCCTAAACCAATTTTATTCCCAATTTTTGGCTCATTTGTTTCAAGATTATAGCCTAGAAGTGAGTTGGGTGATGTACCCTGGCTGACTGAGGAAATCACCCCCTCCAGTGTAAGTTGTGATGCTCTGTGGGAGCAGATGATTGAGGGTGGGTGCAGTCATAGGGAAGTCCAGGTCAGGTGAGAATACCAAGTGCCTTCTGCAGAGATTGTCCCTTGATAATCTTTCTGGAAGCTCAACCAGGTTCAAAACTTTTATTTTTTGCTGATCATGACAGTGAATTATGAGGACTGGGAGCCACAGTTACCACAGAAGTACAGGCTGCTCAGCAAGCAGAAACTGCAGACTGCCTCTGGATCCTCTGCCCCTCTCACTTCCTCTTGTGTCTTCAGGGTTGCTTCCATCAGTGCAGAGACACAGTGCTGGCAGTGCCCTTGGGTTCAAATGTTTTAAAGTTATAGAGGACAGAAAATCAGCAGTACATTCTCAGGTAGTTATCCTGAAGTAGTTTCTGTTTTGTTGTAATGAATGACTGCTTTAAGGGAACAGTAATTCTTTAAGTCAAATAAATGTACTTACTAGTTTTGACCCAGGCATGGGGTTAGGTGGTGGGCATAAAGGAAATTAATACCAGTGGACCCTGCTGTGCTTCCTTTGCAGATCACCTTGCCTTTCTCAGTCACAATGAAGACTGAAATAAGAAAATGCAGTGAGAAATGAGGTTCAGAAACCAAGATTTGGAAGCAAGTTTATTAGCTTATCCTTGTCAAGGATTGGAATGGTAATTCCCAAAGCCTGAGTCCCATGCATACAGGGCTTTTAGTGTTATACATAAGCAAGTTTGGGGTACCTCAAGGCAAGGGAGATGGTGCAGTTCTGTTGGAGGGTGCATTGTATATTTCTTATATAAGTATAATCTTATCAGCAGCCTAAGGAATTCAGCTCAAACACCTCAGGGTATTTTACTGCACTAAGTATGAAGTGGGATTTTTTTCCATTTTATTTGGCTCCTGCCTCTTCTACTTTGAGTATCATGCTACAGAGAACAGCACCCACTGCAACCCTCAATGTTCAATTGTCCATTAGAAGAGCTTCTGTATAACAGCCTGCAAAACCACAGCCTGTCAGTTCATAACTGCTTAAGTTTTTATTCTGTTCTACATCAAAACAACAGAAAAATTTATTCATTACACTGCAGTTCCAAGTTCAAAAACATTCTGTGTCTTCTTATCTCACACAGAGTAGATTAGTGGTGGATTTCTGCCCAGCTGGTGCTGCTCTCTCTTCACAGATTCAAGTAGGTGGACCTGTCTGTCTTCAACCCTCCTTGCCCCAAAGACCAGGATTCTTGTGCCTCTTCTTCTCACTGCTCATTCACTTCATTCCCCAGTTCCCCTCAGCTTTAGCACTACCTGTTGTGCTTCTCTGCTTCCAGGATCCACATGAGTCCTCTTCACTCTGTATTCTCAGATCACACTGGCTGAAACTAGCTTATTCTCTGCCCATAGTTGTCTTCACCATGTCACCAGTGACACCCAGCTCACTAATACTATGAATTTGGATTTATCCTTGATTATGTCTTTCAGCTGTGAGTTTACAGTTGACCACTGGCTCTTTCTTAAAATGTATTGCTCTTTTCTTGAGAAATGCATTCTGCCTTCTTTCTCCTCTGAGCTTCATTCTGAAACTTGTGACTTTATTTCAACCAAGAGGCTGAATCTCCATTAAATTTCCATCCCAGTGGTGAGTTAGGAACTCCAGCCCTGCCTATACAACTGAGAGATGACAAATGAAGTGTCTTCCAGTGAACACAATCTCACCACATCCAGAACTAAGCCCTTCTCTATCAATCTTCCCTTCAACCCACACCTGCTCAGAAAATGTTGCTCCTACAATCCAGTTCTCCATGGAGAAATGTAAGAATCATCTATGTGCTCTTACCACCCACTATCTCATGTCTGACACTCACAGACATAAATGCCTTGAATATACTTGTCCCATAAATTTACTTGAGACTGAGTGTTGCCCATTGTTGATGAACACCTGATGGTCATGAGCCCTGTATGTCCTTGTTCTGTACTCCTGACCAACAACCTTGTGGTTGAGAACTGCACATCTTGGACAGCCACAATTCAGTACACCTCTGTGCCAAACTCTGACTGTGACCATTTACCTCTTGAAAATTTAATAATTTAATAGTATTACTTTGTTTCTGAAGATGGGTCCTTTAAAAGAATTATATGTTTTTTATTGATGCAATTGCAATGCAAATTGAGTCAGAAATGGTGAAGTGAGACCCATGTGCCCTTTACCCAACATTCTCAAATAATCTTTCTTGGAAATCTGTGTTGTGGCCTCATCAGGTGCTGACAGTAGCACAGTAAGGATGCAGAAGGTCTTCAATGCTAAGGGTCCCTCTTGTCTCACTCTTATCACCTCTGCCCCTCACTGACCCTGCCATATCCTTAACCCCTGACAGTCCTGAAGCTGTTCTCCCTGGGTATGACTTGGTCCTCTCACCAGTGCTGCTTGAGGGGAATCCAGCAGTGTGTAAGTTTTTGGATGTTTAGAGTGAGTTTCTAAAGATTCATCCAAGTTTCTATATGTTAACATTCTAGAAAAATTCCTAAGTACAGTTGGCCATCATAGAGTGTCTAAATAAGGATTTAGAATTACTTACAAGGTAAAAACCCACATCTAGCAGAGTTATGTACTGTTGGGGTGAGAAAGGTTCTCTTGAAATATCTGAGAGGAATGGAGAAATGCAACTGGAGAAGTAGCTGAGGGCCAACTCTTGAAGAAAGCCTTTAACTCACAGGAAAGGACTTGGTGCAGTTAAATGACATGATGATTGGTCAATTTTAGAAAATCTGAGCAGTTGAAGCATTGCTATAAATGGTAACATGAGATAAAATGACTAAAGGGATCAGTGAAGCAAGCATTCAACACAGGAAGAATGTGTAGATAGGTAATGAGGAACTATCATGAAAGTGGATGCCACTTTGAATCTGTGATGTTGAAGTCACTCTTGGGGCTACTAAATGCTTATGCCTCCAGAGCCCTTCCCTAACTCTTACCAAGATAACCTGCCCCTGCTCAACCTTTGCTAATTAACCTGCCCCAGGAATTGTCCCTTCTTGCAGGGAATAGTAAAATTTGCTAATTAATTCCTCCTGGGAAGCTACTGCCTGGATGACTCCACCTTTTCCCTTCCAGTCCACCTGCTTCTCAGCTTCTGGCTATCACACCTGCATCTCCTGGGCCTCCACAGGAAGGAGATAAGGAGGAAGATGACAGAAGAGCACAGGAAACCAAAGTATATAAAAGCAGCAAGAAAACTGGGGAGATAGCTCAGTCAGTAGAGTGCTTGCCTTCCAAGCACAAGGCCCTGGGTTTGATCCCCAGCACTGCAAAAAAAAAAAAAAAAGGCAGCAAGATGTGCTCACTTCTTGGGATACCAGGACTCCAGCTATGATCCACTTCTCCATCCTGGGAGAACTCTATGTTACTATTAGTTAAATAAACCTTACTTTCTGCACTTGCCTTGGTGAGCTTCTCTAATATTCAAACTCCAACATTGAGGAAGCACAACTACTCACTGATAACTGGGGTTTCATCAAAGCTCCATGTTCTTCAATGCCTTAATTTTGGGTCGATGCCAGTGAAACAGGAGCCTTCACAAGAATGGAAGCAATAATTCTCAGAATTTTCTTTCACATCTATGTCCTCTATGCCTATAATAGAACATTGTACCTAATAATTTTATTTTAAAATACAAAAGCAGTATATTTTTATATGTAAGACTAAATGATTATAGTCACAATGCAGATTCCCTACCCACTCATTCTCAATTATCCTCTAGAGAATCATAAAACTGGGGCTTGGCCTTTCACCAGCCTGAGCAGCAGACATTGCTTCTTGTCCTGTTTTACATATGCATTGAGTACCTCAAGATCAACCCTGGCAGGGGTCATGGTCACCTCCCCCATCTATGCTTATCTCACTGCCCAGGTGCTAAAAATCCCCTGCACCTGGGTGAGTGAGGTGAACTATGGTCTCTGACCTAGGCTTCAGTGATAGCTACAACATTGCTTAACTTCTTTGGACCTCCAGGTTACACCATCTATGCAGAAGACATGGCGAAAAGTTTCTGTGAATAGGCCTCAGAGAATGGTTACTCTCCCCAGAAAAAAGTCTCTATGAAGACATTCCCCAAGACCTCTCACAATAACCCCATGGAACCCCAGGCCATCTGAGTACATGGAAAGTCAACAACATCCAGTAAGAGGGAGAAACTAAGGAGGGCTTCAGTATACTATCTTCTTTGCTCCATTGCATAATTGTAAAAGTGAGAATATGAAGTTCCAGCAGAAAAGACTCTGAACTCATATCTAAGGCAGGAACTAAGGATCCTGCTTTCCCATTTGGTCCACAGCAATGTTCAAAATGATGTCCAAGCATATGTGCCCCTCTGGGCTCCCTGTGTTCTCTTTGTCTTCTACAGATGCACCCACCACACTGTCTGCTCTCTTGCTGGGTTCCTATTTCTCAGCCTGAACTCACCTGAGAATCTGTGAATCAGCTGCTTCTTCCATTTCCTTGAGGCCCATTTTCAACCACTGCTTCTAGCAATTGAGCTTCAGTGTTCCAATCTATTCTGCTCTGTCAGCTCCAAACATTTTGTTGGCTAGACTGGGCCACAAACCTTTCCCCAGGGCTCTCATTTTGCCTCACTTCAGCTCCAGTCAACTTTCTCTCTTAGGCTTTCCCCAACATATAGACTCCACTTGACTCTGCTCTGCACTGCCAAGACCACTCCAACTACTTGCTCTACTGCATACTGACCACTTGGATCCTCCTTTTCTGGCCTTTTTAACACAGAGGGATCACATGTTTTCCCTCTAATCCTGAAATCTTTTGTGGTCTGTTTTGACCCAATTCCACTCACATTCAATAGCATTCCAAATGACTCTGCCTTTCTTAATCAGCCTGACTCACTCAACCTCATTTGTTTACCTGCCACCCATCAACCACCCACCTGCTATAACTCTCCTTGAAGGCTCCATCTGAAAGGAATGAAAAGGGTCTTGCAGTTTCCCAGTGGATTCAGACACTGCTTAAATTGAAGGACAACTGAACATGTGTTATGGTCATGTCAGGAACCCATATTGTCAATGCATGACTTTGTACTACTCTGCTCACCTGTAAGTCAGTATCACAATATAAACAAATCAGTTGATAATATTTGATTAGCATAAAGTTGACATGTTTTGAATGCCAACTGTGTGTCAGGCAGAGTATGGAATCAGAGGAGACACAGGAGAGCAAGTAGCAAGGTCCCTGCCCTGCTTGAGAATAAGCAGGATTAAAGGTGTTTGTGGGGAGTTTCAAGATGGCAGCCTAGAGGGCGGCTGCATTTCATGTTGCTCCAGGATGCAGGATTCAAAAGAGGAGATAGTGAGAGACTTGGGACCAGCTGCCGGGTGAGTCTCTCCCATTGGGGAGGTGTCCCGGATGGGGCAGTAGCCCTGGAATGCAGGGAACTTTGTGAAGTAGAGTTGCTTGGTGATATGCCCCTCCCCCTGCTGGAGCAGTAAACACGGACAACTGGGATCATCATAGAGGAGGCGCCTCAGCACAGCTCTTGGACTTGGAGCAACCACTGGAGCTCCGGACGGCTGCCTGAGGAGGAGCTGCGTGACGAGCTTTTTGGACGCAGAACAACCACTTCTGAACACCGGGGGTTTGCCTGGAGGAAGAGGAGAAGCGCAGCAGGTCGCTTGGTCTAGGAGTGACTGCATCAGAGCCACAGGTGGTTGCCAGAGGAGGAGCTGCGTGGCGAGCTGTTTGGACTCAGAACCACCACTTCTGAACACCGGGGGGTTACCCGGAGGAAGAGGAGAAGCTCGGCGGGTCACTTGGTCTAGGAGTGACTGCATCAGAGCCACAGGCGGTCGCCAGAGGAGGGAGGCGAGTGGTGAGTTGATTGTACTCAAAGCGACCACTCCTGAACACCATGGGCCTGCCTGGAGGAGGAGTGTGGTGGGTCACTTTGGTCTCAGAGACACCACTCCTGAACACCGGGGGCTAACCCCAAGGAGGAGGAGGAGGAACAGGGTTGGGTCTCTTGGGCTGGGGAGTGACTGCCTAGGGGCTAGGGCAGTTGGCGGGAGAAGAGATGCGAAGTGAGTTGCTTGGGTTTCCTAGTGACTGTGTCAGAAACCAGGGCCGATGTCCAGATGGAGGAGGTGTGTGGTGGGTCTCTGGGTCTCTGAGCTAGTGTACTGGGCTCCAGTGGCGGGCTCAAAGCGGGCTGCAGGGAGGCCAGGCGATTAGGTGCAGAGCAGGGTCCCAGGAGCTAGGTGGCTTCTTGCTGAAAGTGCCACACAGGGAAACGCCTAGGGGCGGAGCAAAGTTTCCAGGACTGCGGGCGGATTCTCTGGGAGAGGCAGCCTAAGGAGACTCGCCTGCAGAGGCTGAGGCTCTCAGGTCCAGGAGATAGGTCCAGGCCCCTGGGAACGCTGCAGAGGAAGACAGCCCAGCCCAGGTGGTAGTTGTAGATTGAGGGGAACCTCTAGGAGGGGAACTGACAAGCAAGACGTCCCACTGAGTGAGTCTTCCCTGCAGGGAGAGGTTTTCAGACAGGGACGGTAAAACCAGAGACACAGGAACAAACAGGTCTTGCCTCAGCCCACAGACTAGTTCCCTGTTGGATGACCATTGGTCAACAAGTGGAGGCACCTCGGCCCACTAGCAGGGAATATATGCCACCTGAGGTTCACCACGCATAGAGAGGCAGCTTCTTTGTGGAGCTCTGCATTATCAACTTCCTCCAAGACTTCAGGCTACTGAAGGATAAGAGGGGATATACTAGCAATCTTCAGGACATTATAAATCATAGAGGAAATCTGCAATATCTTAATGACCCACTGATTTACTGACATATGAGAAAACAAGGGAAGAAAATGCCCAAAACAAGTCCAGATGTTACATCAATAGAATCCAACGACAGCATGCAGAAGAAATGACAGAAAGGGAGTTCAGAATGTACATAATTAAAATGATCAGAGAAGCAAACAATGAGATGAAAGAGCAAATTCAGGCATTGAATGATGAGATGAAAGAGCAAATGCAGGCATTGAATGATCGCACCAATCGACAGTTAGCAGAGCAAATTCAGGAAGCAAAAGATCATTTCAATAAAGAGTTAGAGATATTGAAAAACAACAAACAGAAATCCTTGAAATGAAGGAAACAATAAACCAAATTAAGAACTCCATAGAAAGCATAACCAATAGGATAGAACACCTGGAAGACAGAACTTCAGATATTGAAGACAAAATATTTCACCTCGAAAACAAAGTTGAACAAACAGAGAAGATGGTAAGAAATCATGAAGAGAATCTCCAAGAACTAAGGGATATAATGAAAAGGCCAAATTTGAGAATTATTGGGATTGAGGAAGGCTTAGAGAAACAATCCAAAGGAATGAAAAATCTATTCAATGAAATAATATCAGAAAATTTCCCAAATCTGAAGAATGAAATGGAAAATCAAGTCCAAGAGACTTATAGGACTCCGAATACACAAAATTACAACAGACCCACACCAAGGCACATTATAATGAAAATACCTAACATACAAAATAAAGACAGAATTTTAAAGGCTGTGAGAGAAAAGAACCAAATTATATTCAGGGGGAAACCAATACGGATATCAGCAGATTTTTCAATCCAGACCCTAAAAGCTAGAAGGGCCTGGAACAACATTTTTCAAGCTCTGAAAGAAAATGGATGCCAACCAAGAATCTTATACCCAGCAAAATCTTACCTTCAAATTTGACGATGAAATAAAATCATTCCATGATAACAAAAGCTAAAGAATTTACAAAAAGAAAGCCAGCATTACAGAACATCTCAGCAAAATATTTCATGAGGAAGAGATAAAAAACAAAGAAGCAAATCAGCAAAGGGAGGAATTATCCTAAAGGAACTGTCAAATAAAGGAGGAACCAAGATGTGTCAAAAAATAAATGAATAAATAAATGAAATTTTAATATGAACCAAATGACCGGGAATACAAATCATATCTCAATAATAACCCTGAATGTTAATGGCCTGATTCATCAATCAAAAGACATAGACTGACAGATTGGATTAAAAAGAAAGATCCAACAATATGTTGCCTGCAAGAGACTCACCTCATAGAAAGAGATACCCATAGACTAAGGTGAAAGGATGGGGAAAAACATACCATGCACATGGATCAGCAAAAAAGCTGGAGTATCCATCCTCATTTCAGATATGTGGACTTCAAGCCAATGTTAGTAGAAGGGATAAGGAAGGACATTTCATACTGCTTAAGGGAAGCATAAATCAGCAAGATATAACAATCATAAACATCTATGCCCCAAACAGTGGCTCATCCATGTATGTTAAACAAATCCTCTCAATTTTAGAAACCAAATAGACCATAACACAATAATACTTGGTGATTTTACACATGCCTCTCTCACCACTGGACAGATCTTCCAAACAAAAATTGAACAAAGAAACCATAGATCTCAATAACACAATCAATAATTTAGACTTAACAGACATTTATAGAATATACCATCCAACCAAGAGCGAATACACTTTCTTCTCAGCAGCACATGGATCCTTCTCTAAAATAGACCATATATTATGCCACAAAGCTAATGTCAGCAAATACAAGAAGATAGAGACACTACCTTGTATTCTATCAGATCATAATGGATTGAAGTTACAAATAATGAAGAGTAAAAAACAGAAACTACTCCAACACCTGGAGATTAAACAATATGCTATTATATGATGAATGGATAACAGAAGATATTAGGAAGGAAATTAAAAATTCTTAGAGGTAAACGAGAACAAAGAAACTCATATCAAAATCTCTGGGACACTATGAAAGCGGTACTTAGAGGAAGATTATTTCATGGAGCCATTTAATAAAAGAAGTAAAACTCAAAAAATAAACGACCTAACACTACAGCTCAAAGTCCCTAGAAAAAGAAGAACAGACCAACACCAAAAGTAGTAGAAGACCAGGAAATAGTTAACTCAGAGCTGAAATCAACGAAATTGAAACGAAAGAAACAATACAAAAAATTGACAAAATAAATAGTTGGTTCTTCGAAAAAATAAACAAAATTGATAAACCTTTAGCCACACTAACAAAGAGAAGATGAGAGACAACCCAAATCACTAAAATTCGGACATGAACAAGGAAATATCACAACAGACCGACTGAAATACAAAACATAATTAGAAGCTATTTTGAAAATCTATACTCCAACAAAATAGAAAATTTTGAAGACATCAACAGGTTTCTAGAGACATATGAATTGCCTAAACTGAACGAGGAGGACATACACAATTTAAATAGACCAAGTTCAAGTAATGAAATAGAAGAAGTCATCAAAAGCCTACCAACAAAGAAAGTCCAGGACCAGATGGGTTCTCAGGCCCGAGTTCTACAAAACTTTAAAGAAGAGCTCATTCCAATACTTCTCAAAGTATTCCATAAAATAGAAGAGGAGGGAACCCTCCCAAACTCATTCTATGAAGCCAATATTACCTGATACCTAAACCAGACAGAGACACATTGAGGAAAGAAATTTCAGACCAATATCCTTAATGAACATCGAACGCAAAAATTCTCAACAAAATTTTAGCAAATCGCATACAAAAACATATAAAAAGATAGTGCACCATGATTCAAGTGGGTTTTCATCCCAGGGATGCAAGGTTGGTTCAACATCAGGAAATCAATAAATGTCATTCACCATATCAATAGACTTAAAGTCAGAATCACTGATTATTTCGATAGATGCAGAAAAAGCATTTGATAATATACAGCACCCCTTCATGCTCAAACACTAGAAAAATAGGGATAGTGGGAACATTCCTTAACATTGTAAAGGCCATCTACGCTAAGCCCATGGCTAATATTATTCTAAATGGTGAAAACTGAAAGCATTCCCTCTAAAAAACTGGAACAAGGCAGGGATGCCCTCTTTCACCACTTCTATTCAATATCGTCCTTGAAACTCTAGCCAGAGCAATTAGACAGACCAAAGAATTAAAGGGATATGAATAGGCAAAGAAGAACTCAAACTATCCCTATTTGCTGATTGATATGATTGTATACTTAGAGGAACCAGGAAATTCCACCAGAAAACTTTTAGATCTCATAAGTGAATTCAGTAAAGTAGCGGGATATAAGATCAATGCACATAAATCTAAGGCATTTCTATACATGACGATGAATCTTCAGAAAGAGAAATTAGGAAAACTACCCCATTCACAATAGCTTCGAAAAAAATAAATACTTGGGAATCAATCTCACAAAAGAGGTGAAAGACCTCTACAATGAGAACTACAGAACACTAAAGAAAGAAATTAAAGAAAACCTTAGAAAATGGAAAGATCTCCCATGTTCTTGGATAGGAAGAATTAATATTGTCAAAATGGCCATACTACCAAAGTGCTATACAGATTCAATGCAATTCCAATTAAAATCCCAATGATGTACCTTACAGAAATAGAGCAAGCAATTATGAAATTCATCTGGAAGAATAAAAAACCCAGAATAGCTAAAGCAATCCTTGGCAGAAAGAGTGAAGCAGGGGTATCGCAATACCAGATCTTCAACTCTACTACAAAGCAATAGTAACAAAAACGGCATGGTATTGGTACCAAAATAGAAAGGTGGATCAATGGTACAGAATAGAGGACACGGACACAAACCCAAATAATACAATTTTCTCATACTAGACAAAGGGGCCAAAAATATGCAATGGAGAAAAGATAGCCTCTTCAACAAATGGTGCTGGGAGAATTGGAAATCCATATGCAACAGAATGAACTAAACCCATATCTCTCACCATGCATGAAACTAAACTCAAAATGGATTAAGGACCTCGAATCAGACCAGAGACCTTGCATCTTATAGAAGAAAAGTAGGTCCAGAGCTTCAACATGTCAGGCTTAGGACCAGACTTCCTCAACAGGACTCCCATAGCACAAGAAATAAAAGCAAGAATTAATACTGGGATAGATTCAAACTAAAAAGCTTTCTCTCAGCAAAGGAAACTATCAGCAATGCGAAGAAAGAAGCCTACAGAGTGGGAGAAAATCTTTGCCAATCATACTTCAGATAGAGCACTAATCTCCAGAATCTATAAAGAACTCAAAAAACTCTACACCAAGAATGCAAATAATCCAACTGACAAATGGGCTAAGGAAATGAATAGACACTTCACAGAAGAAGATCTACAAGCAATCAACAACATATGGAAAAATGTTCAACATCTCTAGTAATAAGAGAAATGCAAATCAAAACCACCCTAAGATTCCATCTCACCCCAATTAGAATGGCGATTATCAAGAATACAAGCAACAACAGGTGTTGGCGAGGATGTGGGGAGAAAGGTACACTCATACATTGCTGGTGGGGCTGCAAATTAGTGCAGCCACTCTGGAAAGCAGTGTGGAGACTCCTTAGAAAACTTGGAATGGAACCACCATTTGACCCAGCTATCCCACTCCTTGGCCTATACCCAAGGACTTAAAATCAGCATATTACAGAGATACAGCCACATCAATGTTCATAGCTGCTCAGTTCACAATAGCCAGATTGTGGAACCAACCTAGATGTCCTTCAATTGATGAATGGATAAAGAAAATGTGGTATATATATACAATGGAATATTACTCTAGCCATAAAGAATGATAAAATTATGGCATTTGCAGGCAAATGGATGAAACTGGAGAATATCATGCTAAGGAGATAAGCCAATCTCAAAAACCAAAGGAAGAATGATATCGCTAATAAGTGGATGAGGACACATAATGGGGAGTGGGAGAGGTTAGTGTTAGGGTTAGAGTTAGGTTTAGGGAGGGGGCAAGAATGGAGGAAGGAAGGACTGTATAGAGGGAAAAGAGGGGTGGAGGGGTGGGGGGAAGGGAAAATAATAACAGAATGATTCAAACAACATTGCCCTATGTAAATTTATGATTACACAAATGGTATGGCTTTACGCCTTGTACAAACCGAGAAACAACATGTATCCCATTTGTTTACAATAAAAAAAAAAAAAAGACCAGGGGGAATAAAAGAAGTGAGAAAGGAATGGGTAGATTGTGATTGTAATGGTTTGTGATTCATTTGTGGAAGATCCATCAAATAACTTTTATAATAATGAACTGAACATATAATTTTCCCCACATGTGCCTACCTCTCCTGTGCCACAGCCTACCATTGGTCACCATGATAATTTTCTTCTCAGTGGTCAGCTACAACCATTTTCTCCCTTAAATTGGGGTAAATCTTTCTCACATGATAACACCCAGGACTGTAGGTTCTTGACATGCAATCAAGGATTCTTGCAGAATTATACTCAAAGTGAATTCAAAAATTTATTAGTAACTGTTGGGCTTTGCCTTGGGGTGGTTTTTGTGTAAATCATTTTACAAAGTCAGACTAAGACATGATCCAGTCCTGCCATACCATAGAGGGCCTCTGCAGATAATGCCAGCCTTCCAATTTCTCAACAGAGAACATGGTTGGAAAAGTACCTGTTTTAAGTGGAAGCTCATTCTAAAGAGAGATTTCAGCATGTGCTTCCAAAATTCCTAAGAGTAGGTATTCCTTTAGATGAGACAACACTCAGGAAATGATAGGTTACATAATTCTCATAAACATGCTGATTCAGGTTTTTAATCAGTAAGTTCTTGAAGAACAAAATGCCCATCAGGGTTTAAAGACATTAAATTCAGAATGTCAACTGCAGTAGTCTTTGTGAGGTTTTAGCCTTCTGGGGCACACCTAGCCTCCCTGCAAATGAAGTTGACCTCTACAATGGGAGTATTTCATGTCATCCTCAATGTTAACTTAAAAACTGAGGGATGAATACACAAGAGAATTTCCCTTTGTCCAGCATTTTCTCTGTCTGTTGTGTTTTCCATTGGGATAGATATTATTTATTAAATAATTGTATGAATTATGGTTGAATATATATTTTAGCTTCTGCTGACATTATTCAGGAGGCATACAAAGTATAAAAGCCTGGTTTCTCTGTATCATTTGAGATCCAGTCTCCATACTGATGAACAATTTTTGAAGACTTTTTAAAATTTTGATGAACATTCTTAACAGATGCTGTGTAGAATTGGGTGGAGGATGTGGTGTTCATCAATACCATGGTTCTGGGAATTATTTGGTTGTGCTTTGTAGGGTGAGAAATGACACAAGAACCCCTATTTAAAGAACAGAATTTGAAAAGTGAAATCAGAGACATTAGGTATTTGAAATGTTTCTGGTGGATATAAGCAATTACAAGAACAAAATTGACTGAATTTTTGAAATGCTTTTGTAGTTCCTTTTCCTGCTCAGTAAGTCTGATTGCAACTTTAGTTATTCTTTCAAATTTTCTGTTCTTGAAATTCATAAATTTTGCCCATATTGTTTCTTCATTTGTTTATTTTAACAGAGTTGTTCTATTCAAATTTCTGATGCTGTTGTGTGCTCTTTAATTTAAGAGTCATATTTAAGGGATGAAATTCCAAATTTGTTTTTGTTTACATTTAAGTGCATGGGTGTAGGTGATCTGCTGTAAGGAAAGTCTTTCCTCATAAGTCATTTCCAAGAAAAGCAAAATTAGCATCTGTGTAATCAGCTGCCCCTTGCAAGCAACAGGAAAGAGCCAGAAATTTGTAAGGATGTTAATGTTTTTGTCAGTTCAAAACTCTCAGTAATTATCATTGCTTACAGAATGATCTTGCAATTACTTCTTGCTGTATTTGAATAGTATTTTGACACTGAAGAATTGTCCTGGAATTTTGGGAAGAAAATTAACAATGACAATTTTTTTAGTGCCCCTTCACTTCAAAATTGGCTTTTATCTCCCACATTCTTTTGCATTGAGGGCTCTAAAAATGTATTTTACCCTTCCCTTTTAGGACATTCAGCTTTGAACTTGTGTACCATTCCTCCCTTTCAGCATGATCATGTTCAAAAATGGTATTATATCATTTTTCACTTAACTCCTCATACCAAAAGACACTTGTTTCCATCCATCATTTCACTTTTTTAGTATCATTGTGCCT